>NW_027530073.1:185667-326660 GCF_008692635.1 Crocuta crocuta
ATTTACATTCTACTGAGGAAGTTATCATGAGTTAGAATCTAAACATTCAGTGGTCAACTTGGTACTTCAGAATTTTAAAATCCTAAAGAAATGACACGTTTTTATTTTAATTTAGGGAATCTTAAATGACTTCCTTGAAACCTGGTTGAGTCTCCACTGTTCTTTATTGATTAGTGCCAACTTTTAAACTTAAATATGTATATGTTGAGGTATAAAATATATTCAAAGAAAATGATATTTAAATACTTAGTGATATATATGCACCAAAAAAAAAACAGAGAAATAGAATTGGTGATAAAAACACTATTCTCAACTAAATGAATGTTTTGGATTTATAATTACTTAACAGTTTAGACAATAGAGAACAACAGTAGAAGTTCACGTCTCCTGTGCTGTGGCTATTGAGGACCAGCATTCACACTGACATGCCTGACCTCTGCATACCTGTCCAGATTAGAGAATGATGCCAAGCCACAAAAGTAACAGCTTGCATTATAATGATAATTAGTTTGAACAATGATCAAAATTGTTTTATAATGGAATATTTTTTTCTTAGATTACCCAATAATTGGTTGCAGAAAACCAATTGTTTTTTTTGTTTGTTTGTTTGTTTGCTTGCTTGTTTGTTTTTAATAAAAACTATATCCTTAGGTCTGGATGTCAAAAGGACCTTCATGTTACTCTAAACATTTTTCATCAATTATATGTAAGTTCCGTAATAACAACAACAACAAAATTCAGGTTTCTCTATAATTAATGCGTATAACAAATTGGTTCACAAAAACTCCTACAAATTACCGAGGGCTGAAACTCTTTTTTTTTTTTTCAAAAAATTTTTTAGTGTTTAGTTATCTTTGAGAGAGAGATAGAGAAAGCACGAGAGAGAGAGAGAGAGCAGGGGAGGGTCAGAAAGAGAATGAGACATGGAATCAAAAGTAGGCTCCAGTCTCTGAGCTGTCAGCACAGAGCCTACACGGGGCTCGAACTCTGGAACAGTAAGATCATGACCTGAGCTGGAGTCCAACATTGAACTGACTGAGCCACCTAGGAGCCTCCTGAGGGCTATAATTCTTGATTACTTATTGCCAAACATGAGCTTACAAATCAAACATTAAAGTCCTATACTAAAATATTTTAGCATCTCAGTGATGGGTATTCATTTTACATATATTTTATTTTCAATTTTGTTTTCCTTTGGTTACAACGTGTGAGAATAACATGAAGTTCCATATAAATTCTAGTTCTGGTTCTGCCATGAGAGATGTACTCTTGGACAGTCCCCCTTGCTAGCTCTGGGCTTTGGTCCCTTACCTGGAAAATGATGTTCTCAGAGATCCTTTCCTATCTTCTTTGTTGTCCAACACTGTGAAAATTGTTCTGAAAGACAGGGCAAATACACATGAAAAAAATTAGAGAATAATGCAAAACTCGTTGATTAGTACTGTTGTCTAGATATTTAGTAATAGATATGAAACTTTTTAAAATGACAGTTAACACTGGTAGAATGGTTACTTTGTACCAGGTACTGTTTTAAGCACTCACATGAATTTTTAGCTCATGTAATCTTCAAAAAAGGTTACCTTTCTAAGATCACATCCCAGCAAATGGTAAAAATGGGATTCAGTTAGAGTCTGGCTCCAATGAACATGCCCTCAATCACTGTATTATATTACCTCCATGTTTTCAAGTATTTGTGCTTGTTATGCCTCTTGATACAACAGAGGAAATTCCTGTACCACTTTCAATCATTTCTACCACTTCTACCCTTACATACTCCTTTATATGAAATGTTCATTTATTCATTCAAGAGATATTTACGTAGCACCTATTATTGTGTCAGGCTTAAGTCAGTGCCCAAGACCATTACAGGTGGTGCCTTCCCTAGTGAAGTATAGATGGTCCAGTTTAGGTGATTTCTTTCTTTTCCCATGATACCCAATTGGATTGAATGTCACCTGTTCTAAAAGATGCCTACCGTAACAAAAGAAGAACTTATCTGACTTCTTCATTGATGCCTCCATAGGATTGAGAGTAACAGAACCAGGACCTCAGACTTCCTGGGTCTCCCTTTAGTATTTCTTCTCTGCTCTTTACATTATCCTGTCTGTAGATTGGCTGCCTTTGCTTCCCCAGTTCATATAACCCATGCTAAAACAGCCAAAAGCTCATCTGCAACTTTACATATTATGGTGCAGGCAAACAAGGTGAGATTTGGTTACTACTCTTGTTCCCATGACTCTGAAGAAGAATAAAAATGACAAAGGTTGTATTAGATCCTGAAAGCTGCATCAGCAGTAGTCATAACACCCTGCGATTAGGCATACATTGCTGCATACAATGTAGCTCCATTTAAGGGATAGTGGGAGACATTTTCTCCTTGAAGTCATACAGACAGAACAAACAGCAAGCAATGGTGGGGAAGTTTTCTTGTGTTGCCTCACTGGGTGGCATAGCACTGAGAGAGGTGAACAAAAAGTATTCTTTCCTTCATAACTTCTAAATACAAAGAAGGAGGGAAAATGGCAATAGAAAAGCATTTTCCCACTTAATGTACCAAACAAAACTAATCCCCCCAAGTGCAGTTATTTGCCTATGCATCCTAAAGAAAAACCACAGTTCTAGACACAGAGTGTATTCTTGGTCGTACTTCATGCAAATCAGCATCTGCCTTGCCTACCACAGCAGGGTTCAATTAACATGACACAATTTCACACATTTTTTCCCCAGAGAAGAGCATGTTCTTTGTCAATTTTTAATACTACTAAGTTACTTCTAGCAAATTCATGTACTATGTTTGAGGCCTCCCAACGCATTTTTCAACACTATAAAATACAGTTAATTTTGTGAAAGGCGAATGTTGTCAAGATCTTTTAAATATCTTTCATTTATGTTAGAACCTGAAGTTCTTCAGTTATTAATACTCATTTTCCAGATGGCAATCTTTTTCTCACATTTCTTGTACTGCCAACTTCAACGTGATTCTATTTCATTTAGAAATTGATTTTTAGTTTGGGATGATGGTGAGTGTTAGTGGAAGAGAAAGGATAGGTTACAGAGTGACAAGTAGGTGTGTCCCCATGCAGTTATTGTAATATTTTGCAAAATGTATGTATGCATAGATTCATTTCTTCAGTATGTATATGGAATTGCTTATAATTCCAAAAAATAATTGCTCCCTCTGCCTTTTGTTAAATAATGCCTAATGCTTCCTTGGTGGAAAACAGATGTTTTCCTTTTTAAAAACAGATGCATTGCAAAACAACCCTAACTATGCTGAATTCTGAAAAATATCAGAATGGGAAAAATAGATATTTGAGTGATATTCAACGAAAGGTATATTCTGAATGTGTTACGGCTGTGGAAAAGTGGTCACTGCCATTCACAGTGTTTATATGTGATTGGTGGATGTATCCATTCATGGAAGATGGTTGGACTTAATGACTACTCTAGTTGGTGAATGCAGTCGCTATTTGTAAAATGTAGTACAGGCTCTTTTCTCACTCATTTAACAATTCAGTGGGATGTTCTTACTTCAGTCACTGTATTGATATCAAGAACATAGAGGGGATCAGGACAGGTACTTACAGATGCTTCTAATCTATGGGAAAATGTCACAGTCACACATGACTAATTATAACTATGGGATGTGCTGCAGAGGTCAACTAGATGGTGATATGAGAGGGTGTAAAAAGTGAGACACGACAGATCTGGGGAATGAAGGAGGCCTTTGTGAGGCAGGAACAGTTTGCTTAGAGCTGTAGGCTCTAGAGGATGG
The DNA here is from genome assembly GCF_008692635.1 of Crocuta crocuta. Classification (NCBI taxonomy): domain Eukaryota; kingdom Metazoa; phylum Chordata; class Mammalia; order Carnivora; family Hyaenidae; genus Crocuta; species Crocuta crocuta. Next base: position 189,443 of record NW_027530073.1, read on the forward strand.
AGCCAGATGAAGAAATGGGATAAATTTCTTCATAAAAATGAAGAAATGAATAAAGAGAACAGCATGTGAAAAGACCCTGAGTCAGAAAAGAGGCTGTCTCTTTTGGGGAACTGAAAGAGGACAAATTTACCTTGAACTTAAAGGGAAGCACACCCTTAAATCAGGCCTAACATGTAAGAGTGGGAAGCATTGCTCACAGTGTCTTGTAGGGAATGTATAGAAATTTGCTTTTTAATCAGTAAGTGAAATAGACAGCCATGGATATGTTTTCTGCTGGGAAGAATCAATTGGATTTGCACTTCGATGATGGATGGAGAAGAGTATAAGAGGAGCCAAGATGTTTATGATGAGGCTAGCTGCTGCAGTATTTCAAGTGAGAGGAATGTTGCCTAGAGAAGCGGTGACATGCACTGAAGAGGCAACGTGAGTTTTGGGAAATGGAAATGAGAGGAATTGGGTTTATTGAGATGAGCAGAGGTGAGGGAAAAGAAGGTGTCAAGGATGAGCCACTACGTGGTTGCGGGAAGATGAAGATGGTTTTAGACAGTAGGTCATAAATTCAATTTTAGATAGGTTGAGTTTTCTTGTGACAAGATTCCAGTAGAACTAAACAGTGGTTGGCATATAATGAGAAAGAATACAGTTACTGTGAGTTGTTATTATAATTGTATCAAGTTGATAGTTCAACTTGCAGTCCTAGAGCTCAGAGGAAGGAGGGTGGAGTTAGAATTAAGCATTTGGAATTTATTGGAGCTTAGATGGCAGTGAAAGCCATTGAGTGGGTGAGTTCATCTGGGGTAGTGGGGAGGAATGAGAAGAAGCCCAAGGATGGACTGGGTTATGCCTCTGAGTCTCTTCCTCTGTTCTGAGACCCATCTAACTTTAGCTTCCTGCATCAGAGGTGGACTTTCTATACCTCCCACAACTCTGCTTACACTGGAATGCTTGTAGCTGTCCCTTTAAAATTCTTAGTGAATTTCTATTGGCCACCTTCAGGATATTTCCTATTTCCTATGTTATTTATATCGTCATCATCATCACCACCACCACCACAGGTAACATTTAGTATATCCATCCTATGTGTCTGATACTTTTCTAAGAGCTTTCTGTAGTTTATCTAATACTTCTCATTAGAACTCTATTAATAGGTACCTCAAGCATTCCCCTTTTCATATGCAGAAACTGCAGCGTCTCAAGATGATAACTACCCAGTATTCATTTGCTACATGTTCCCAGCATGAACAGTGCTTGTTGTGGTTGCTTTCCCAGGTGTATGGCATCTTCAATGCAGGCTGTCAAGTTCCAGTTTCAGTTCAACCTCTATGAGTGGTGGCATCTTAGACAGGTTACTTAGCTCTTCAAGGCCCCAACACCGTGTTGGCATGTAGTAAGTGTTCGCCAGTTTAGTGGTGTTGCTGTTGTTAATTCTACCTTTCCATATGATGTGATTTCCTTTGGTGTGCCATATAGGAAATCCTGATGAAGTGGTGATGTTTATAACCAGCCCAACCTTGCAGCTTTCTTGTATCTGCTCTGACTATTCCAAAATGCCTGCCTAAATGGATTCTTGATTTTCTAAATTTACTTTACACTTCCTTCATCATTCAGCATATTCCTCATCCTAAGTTGAATAGGTATCTCAAAGCAACCACAATGGTCAGCTCTGTACTTGTAATAAAGACTGCTGTGTCCATGGGAACTCTCTGACATGCAAGCCACTGTGCCTGTTCTTTCTTTAGTCATTCAGGGAACTCTTTCAGACCATGCAAAAGTCTGTAATTTCCAATGTATTTCTGTGAGAGCACTTCAAGAATACAATCATTACTATACTGAAGCATTTGTTGCTCTTGTTGGCCTTTAAAAATCTTGTTGTCCTGTTTCTTGTTTGAAAGATTACTGGGAATGACACAAACCCTATACCCCTGGAAATTTCAGTCTAACAAGAAAGAGAGACATTAAGCAAACAATGTTGCTAATAATATTTAGTAAGAGTTGTGATAAAGGCCCCAAATAAAAAGTAATTATAATTAGATTACATAATCTGGGGATCTGGTCTAAGGAAGGAGGGGTAGAGTTAGTCAGGAAAGGCTTTCCTTAGGAACTGAATTTGTGTAGCATATGCAGATTTGCCTATGACCCATTAATTTCAGATATTTCCTTGTCTTTTTTATTTGTCAACATCCAAGTATTTTTTAGAACATTGTGATTTTGCTCCCTGTCCCTATGCATCGTTCAGTCACCTGTCTGAACCTTAGCTGCACATCAATAGCTCATGCCAATTTCTACTCTTTGCTTTTGTGTTTCTATTACTGGTACTTATATTCTTCTAGTCCCCAACCCTCCCTACTCCCCCAACCATAATTTGTCAATAATCCTCTTTTTTCTTTTTCCCCCATCTCTCTTCATTTTCATTCCCCCTAATTACCCCCATAGTCTGGACATGCACCACTCCCCACTTGTATTGTGCAGCAGCCCCTTAGTCAGGGGTCTTGACTCCACCTCCTTCTTCACTCTGTAAAATGTAGCATATACTCTCATATGAACTCTCTCTGTTCATATGACTGCTATCCATTCTGGATGCCACTGCTACACTAATCATCTCTAAACATGATTTTTACTGTCTCTTTTCTGTTCAGACACATCTAATGCTGTCTGTTTCTAAGTCGACACTTTTATGCTTCACAGTCATTTCCAAGGACATTCATTAATCTGCAGGACTCCTTAAATGAAATATTTCTGTCTTCACCCCAACACATTAGTATCTTATTATAGTCTCACTCTCAGGTAAATATTGTAACCATTTCATTTCTTCAACCTTGTCAGGTATTTTTTAAAGTTTATTTAAGTTTTTAAAGTTTATTATATATCTATAATACATATATTTATTATATATCTATGTTAGAGAGCATGCACAAGTAGGGGAGGGGCAGAAAGAGAGAGAGGGAGCACAAGAGAGAATCTCAAGCAGGCTCTGCACTGTTAACACGGAGCCTGATGGGGGGCTTGAACCCATGAACTGTGAGACCCATGAGCTGAAGCTGGATGCTTAACTGAGTGAGCCACCCAGGCACCACAACCTTACCAGATATTTAAGCCTAATGTGGAGCTTGAACTCACAACCCTAAGATTGAGTCCCATGCTCTACTGATGAGCCAGCCAAGGCACACCCCTCGCCAGGTATTTTTCCTAACATGTTCATCCCATCTTCATATCCAGATCTTGCCCATCGCACCATGCCCCCCTCAGGCACCATGACTCTTAGAAACTACTTTCCTAAATGTCATTAATCTCTCTTGCTCTTTGTTTTGAATCTTGTAACAAATATAGTTTGTACAGCATAAATCACTACCTAGTGTGTGCAACACAGTGTTGGCTGTTTGTTTACAAGTCATTTCCCCCGAATAGAGACCAGGCTTCTGCAGACAAGTATAATTCTTAATATTACTTTTGTGGTGTCTCCTGCACCTAATACAGCACTAAGCCCAAAGTGAGTGTTCAACAATTGCCCGATGAGTAATTGCAGAATAATCAATTGATAGGTATCTTTAGGTGGTTTCAGATTTAATATCTACCATAGTGGCTTTTTTTATGCTATGTTAGGATGGTATTATATTTTCTTAGTTTTAAGTAAAAAGGACATTAAATAGAGCTAATGTATAGATAATTATAATTATATTAATAGTAAATATATAACCTTAAAAATAAAGTATGACATTAGAATAAAGTAGAAGTGTCAAATTAACCTGTAAAGTTAATATGCCATTGTATTCAGTTGATTCCACAAATAGTCATTGAGTGCTTACCCTGTGTCTGGCACTAATTGCTCAATGATAGACAAGAGAGGCCTTATCTCTACTCCTTTAGAGTCTACAGTTAGACAAGAGAGACTGACTTTAAACAAAATTTTAATTACAATAGTTGTCAAGAATTACAAACGATATCATTTCTACAATGGCCATGTGTAACTGCTGGTCTTACCAAGTTTGGAAGGTCAGCACCATCTGAGAACTGTGTGGAGGAGCTTAGTTTTCCACATGTACCTGTCTTCCCAGTGATACCCCACCAGTAAAGGACTCAAGAGAAGCTGCTACAGTCCCATCCCATGCAAAAGTAGTGACAGCAACAGTGCAGGACTGAGATTTTCAGAGCTAACAGACATACAGAGAATGGGAAGTAGTTGGTGGATGAGGTCGCAGCGGGAACAGTTACTTTTAAGACTCTGTACCCAAGACTAAATTTGGCCACAGCAAAGTGAGATATGCTGTCAAAAAAGGTTTAGATGCAACGTAGAGGATCTTAATGTATCCATTTAAATATCTTAGACCAAATCATACCCTCAGAGACATACACTGGAATACCTTTGGCTTTAGGAGGAAACTTGAGTTTAATGGAAAAGAGATGTCTTTCAGGATTTCATATCTGCTAATGGAGAAGGTAGCTTTGATAAGTTCCTAATATCCATCCTAATTACTGAGAGCAAATATTCCTCACCACTTTGCCTCATCACAGATAAGATTAAAATGAGTTACACACCTTTCACTTCTGACAATAAGAACAAACTATGAAACACTGCTATCTGAAATGCAAAATGCGGTAATACATTTTGTATCTAGTCAAAAACACATCACAACTAAACTTGAAACAGGCATAGAAAGATATTGAGATTTTGTATACTGCTGTTATACTCCAGAATATTATATTATTCACAAGTATGTACATAACTTTTAAAGTGCAGTTACCTTTCAAAATGAAATAACTACAATGACAATGGAAACTCTCAGTTGTCCTGGTAATTTTGATCTGCTTAAATTATACCTACATCTATACTAGGATGTTTAAAAGAGCAGAATGTTATCCTTTATATTAAGCTTGTTTTCAAGCATGCCAGCTCACCGGATGGCGTTTTACCTGGGAGACTGGTGGTGTACTGCAGGCACACATAGCATACCAAGTTCTCTTCCTTCTTTCTTTTCGGTGTCCCTCAGCCTTGTCCCTTCCCACATTCTCCCTGATCTATGATCATTAACAGTCTATGACTGGATTATGAGAACTGAGCCTGCATTAGCTTGCCAGCCTTGACTCTGACGATGCTCTAGGATATCTTCCATATATTGATTAATTCATTTTCCTGAAAAATCTCACCCTTATCATGTTATTCTCTAAATCAGGAAAGTATAATAGTTCCATGTGTGTTTTCTTAATCATGAACTTCTGTGCTATCAAATCTCTCCTTAATCTGAGTTACCTATACTCTGTAAAATTTATTTTTTAGGTATTTCATACCATCGTCTTCCATTCCTCGTCAGTATTCCTTGCCCAATATTGTGCTCACTCCTGCCTCTATAAAGTTTCCCGTATCTCAGATGCCTGCCTTTAGTACCCTCCTCCTCCAAGGCTCTGCCCAAATCCTATATCCCCCTGGAACATTGCAGACTTCCCCCCTTGCCATGGTCTCTTTTCTCGTCTTATTACAGTCATTTGTCTCTAATTAGCAACCATATATTATTGTCATGCTAGTCACTATCTCTATATTTTAACCATTTTAAAAAATTCACCATGTTGACCATTTATGTTTTAAATAGAAAGATAGTTACCCCATAAATATTTGAATGAATGATATAGATGCCATAAACATTTTAAATAATTACAATATATAATTTACAGGATAAATATCCTATTTATAAGTATCCTATTTATCCTATAAACATCCTACAGTTATACTCCAGAATGTATTATTCATAAAGATAAACATATATTATTCAAAGTACTGCATTGCTAATTTTATGGGTGAATATCACAGGATCTTAGAGCCAGAATGTTCTTGGTGATCATTTATTTTTTTTCTTTCTTTTTTTAATATAATTTATTTTCAAATTGGCTTCCATACAACACCCAGTGCTCATGCCAACAAGTGCCTTCCTTCATGCCCATCACCCATTTTTCCCTCTCCCTTGCCCCCCATAAGCCCTCAGTTTGTTCTCTGTATTTAAGATCATTTATTCTAACTTTATCATTTTACTTAGAAGGTACTGGGGCTAAAGTGACACAATTAATAAGAGGTAGAGGTGCAGTGGACCCTTTCAGCTTGCTTTATGGGTAATACCTTTCTTAGGTTTTTTTGTTTTTGTTTTTTGGTATTCTATGATATTTCCAGGACCATAAGACTCTAATAAGCTCCTGCTATAAGAAGCACTCGTTTTTATTTCTTGTTTTTTTTCCAAAATCTACTAAATTTTTCTAAGATTAGAAAGACTTGAAAAGAATTTGAAATTATAGCATGACAGAGGTGTTTCATGAAGTTTTAGTTATTTTCATTGATTAAGAAAAACACTTTTATAGTACTTTTTCATGTAATTACTGAGCTCTTTTCCACAAAGCAGAATCTAGTGTCTTAATTGTAGCACCTAATATGCTACACTTATGTCCCAACTTCTTTGAATTTTCAGTATATGTAGTTAAACACATATGCATTGTGTGTGCATTACATGACGTGGCTGTATGTGGCCCCAGTGACCTCTTTGTGGTCTTAATTATATATTGCAGAGTTTGGTGCAAAGCTCAGTGAATAAAAGGAAATTTCTTATTAGCCCAATGTATTTTCTATACAAAGGATAGAGATACTGTGTTCAGTGGAGCCCTTTTCCTGATTCTGCCCCTCCCATGTCCTCATCCAGATCTGGGAGAAAGAAAAAGCAGTTTTCTTATAGACCATACACCAGTTCATCTGCCTAACAGCTTGCCACTTGTGCCAATCAGCAGGACAAAAACTTGCTCATTTAATGGTGCAGAATGAATGTATGATATTCTATTCTATTTTATTCTACTTTTCAGACTACATTTTCTGTGAGTCCTAATCAAGTGATACAAATGTGCTGCAATGGTGACATAAACTATCGACTGAGACTGGAAAAGTAGCTGAACACCATCTTTTCTTCTTTTTTATGGTGCTTCTATTGGAACAGTCTGAGGAAAGCATATACAGCATGAGTTTTATCATGAAGCTTCACAGACACTTTCAAAGGACCGTTATTCTGCTTGCCACATTTTGTATGGTGAGCATTATTATTTCTGCATATTACCTGTATAGTGGCTACAAACAGGAAAATGAACCCTCTGAGCTGATGTCAGAAGTAGACTGTGGGGACTTCCAGCACCCACCATACAGGCTCACGGAAGTCAAGACAATGAAGCTTTCCGATGCCCTGAAGACAGACCCCACGGTCCTGGTGTTTGTGGAGAGCCAATACTCATCGCTTGGTCAAGACATAATTATGATTCTAGAATCCAGCAGATTCCAGTATCACATTGAAATTGCTCCTGGAAAGGGGGATCTCCCAGCACTTACAGAAAAAACTAAAGGCAAATATATTCTCATTATTTATGAGAATATATTAAAGTATATAAACATGGATTCTTGGAACCGAAGCCTGTTAGATAAATACTGTATGGAATATGGTGTGGGTGTCATTGGATTCCACAAAACTAGTGAGAAGAGCCCACAGAGCTTTCAGTTGAAAGGTTTCCCTTTTTCCATATATGGAAACCTTGCAGTAAAAGATTGTTGTATTAATCCCCATTCTCCGTTGCTTCGTGTGACCAAATCTTCCAAACTTGAAAAAGGTTCTTTACCTGGAACTGACTGGACAGTGTTCCAGATTAATCACTCAGCCTACCAACCAGTAATATTTGCCAAAGTAAAGACTCCAGAAAACCTTTCTCCTCCTGTCTCTAAAGGTGCTTTTTATGCCACTGTCATATATGACTTGGGGCTTCATGATGGAATTCAAAGAGTTTTTTTTGGCAACAACTTGAACTTTTGGTTGCACAAGCTCATCTTCATAGATGCTGTCTCCTTCTTGTCAGGAAAGAGGCTGACACTGTCCTTGGACAGGTATATTCTTGTGGATATTGATGATATTTTTGTGGGAAAGGAGGGAACAAGAATGAACACCAATGATGTTAAGGTAAGGCTTTTTATCTCAAAGTTTCATGATTAGGTCATCTCTCAGTGGGTTTACCAACTGTCTCGGTTTTTCTGGGGCTAAGGGATTTCCCAGGATGTGGGATTTTCATTTTATTGGAATGTCTTAGGCAAACTGGGATGAATTGGCTACCCTCAGCTATATTTGAGATAAAGGGCTATTTCTTTCTGAATCAAGAAAAATGAAGGTGTGCTAAAAGACTGAGTGTAGCAGGATCTTGAAATGTTTTTCTATGTGTATGTAAAACTAGAATAGACACTGACTTTTTTAATTAACTTTCCAGAAACTATTTACCTTAGAAAACTCTTACTAAGACTTTAGTTAATTTAAATATGAAATAAAAGTGAATTTGTTTTAATGAAAATAAGTACTCCCACAAATTTTCAAGAATTAAAGATCTCATAAGTAGCAAGTTCAGATATTTTTGGAAGTCAAATGTTCAACTCATTTTCTCTTATATTTTTTTCGAAACAAAATCAGCACTACTAAATATGGAGAGCTGTGAATATAGAAGCTTACTTATTCATATATAAACATAAAGATTAAATCAAGTTTCAGAATTCATTGAACACTTCTGGTACATATATGAAGCCCATTATGCTGCATTTAAATACTATTCAATTTCTAATTGTGTCAAACTGTTGCCCTTAAATAGAAAACACTTATTTGAAGATAATTGATCATTGTGAATGAATTGTGTTACATAAACAACTAGTTGTTTAATATTAATGAAACTTAAAATTAAAATGATCTACACTTATCTTGCTTTCCAATTCAAAATATTATAGGTTTCTATCTTCTTTATACTGCATAATGATTTCTCATAAAAGTGAAAGGAGAGATTTTGATACATACTTTTTTTATTCTGTGCAGCTTTGACCTTCTGGTAAAATACAAAGGACTAAATCAAAAGGAAAAAATATCTTGAAAACTGCATTCTTTTCTATAGACACTATACATCTGGCAAATAATAGTAATGTTCATTATACTAGTTAAATCACAAACTAGAGGGACGATTGAATGTTACAAGAGTGTGTGAAAACTGAAAAGAAAAAAAAGTCCATATTTCTTTACAATATTTTAGACTCTTTTTAACTCAATAAAAATGAATTAATAAGGAAGTTGTGCTTAAGTTTTCATTAAGTCTTATGAATATGCTTTGAGAATTATAGCTAAATTAAAACCAAGTTGGTAGTTTAAACATTTTGCACTTAAAAATTACAAACAGTATATAATTCTCTTCTAATTTTTTCACTTCAAAATATTATGATAAAAACGTTTTTAAGGTTTTATTTTGAAGAATAATTCTTTAAAACTGGCAAGATATATTGTTAACACCATTTTAAAATGTGCTAGATAAATCTCTCAGTTTTATATGCAAACCCTACTATATCCTCTAAAGTTATACAAAATATAAAACACCTTCAGTGCTCTCAAGTTTAAGCCATTTTAAGGGGTACAAAAAATTAAACACATTACAATTGAACACATTTAATAAGAATTCAGCATGTATAAAATATTTAATGAATTGCTCATTTAGATGGGAATATATTTTCTAACCAATCTGAAGGCTTAAAAAAAGTATATTTAGAATTATTTGGGCTTTTAAACTTCTAAATTATATCTTAGATTGAGCATCAAAACACTAATTCATTGTATGCGGTTACCCTGAGAGTCTAAACATTTGCTTCCTCATTCTTTCCTTCTTTCTTTCTTTTTTATTTATTCATTATGTAACTAGCTATTAAGCATGTACTACATGTGAAGTATTTTTGATAATATGTAGATAGAATCATAAGCCATAGCCCCATTTCTTTAGAAGAGAGGGTGGGGGGAGGATAGTAATAAAGCCAGAAAGCACATAGCTGGTGATTGGGTTGACCATCTACCTGAGCAGTAACTGGGCAATACCACATGCCGGGCACAGAGGCATGCACTAGGGATACAAAGGTAAAAAATACATGACTCCCCTCTTAAGAAGTTTACAGTCTTAGGGGTGGGTATGGGCGCTGATAAGTAGGTAATAGTTTGCTTGTGGTAAACACAACAGTAAAGGTGTCTACATGGGTTTATATAAGTAACGCTGTGGGAAACACTATACTGTGTGCTATGTACCTGAAATTATTAAGTCCTATTAAGTAGGACAGATTTTGAAGGCAAGGCTAGAGCAATATGATGATTTGGAAGGCTGCAGCAGTGATATTTCAGACAAAAGGAAATTTCCTGGAACTAGGAAATGATAAAGAATGGAGAGAAAATGACCAATTTAAGAACTATTTAGGAGATACAATTGAACAATTGACTAATTGGATCAGTGGAGATGAAAGAGAATATAATCAAGGATATCATTAAAAATTTTACCATAGGTGAATTATAGTTGGTTATTCCAACAACAAAGAGGAGAGAGCAAGAGATAATAGTGAAGGTAATTAGACGCCCTATTAAAAATGTTAAATTATCAAAGTGCATCTGAGGTATACAGGTACAGATGTTTAGCAGGTAGTTGGCTCACAAGAGAAGTCTGGATAGCAAGTATAGTTTCCACTTGAGAATGGCTCAAAGCATGAAAACATGTGAGATCAACCAGGGAAAGGGTTTCTAGAATAATAAGGGAAGAAGCCGGAGTATAGAATCTTAAGAAAAATCATCTTTAAGGAAACAAGTGGAGATGATCTCATTAATAAGAGTCAAAAAGAATAGTATCAGAGACTAAGAAGCCATGATGTTATATATACAGTAGCCACCCCCCCCTTTTATCTGTGGTTTTGTCTTCCATAGTTTCAGATACCAGCAGCCAACCATGATCGGAAAGCAGATGATCCTCCTGATTCAAGGTCATGAGGTCAATAGTAGCCTAACATATATCACAATGCCTGCGTCATTCACCTTACTTCATCTCATCACTAGGCATTCTGTCATCTCACATCATCACATGAAGGGTGAGGACAGTGTAATAAGATATTTTGAGAGAGAGAGAGAGAGACCACATTCACATAACTTTTATTACAGTATATTATAATTATTCTATTGTATTATTGTTGTTCATTTTTTTCTGTACCTAATTTATAAATTAGATTTTATCATAGGGATGTATGTATATGAAAAAAACATACATAGGGTTTGGTATTATCTGCAATCTCAGGCGTCCACTATTGGTTTTGGAATATTTCCCCCATGAATAAGGAGTACTAGTATATAAGCCTTGGAGATAGAGAACTTCAAGGAGGGTATGATCAGCAATGTGAAGTCCAGCAGCAGGGGCCACTGAGGTAAGAACTGGCAAGTCTCCTTTGGTAAAAGATGAAGGTTGTTGGAGACTCTGGCAAACTCCAGGGGAATGCAGCCATCGAGGCAGAGGCATAGTCGCAGGAAGTTCAGGAGTGAATTAGAGAGTTAAGACATAGAGAAGAAGAGTGTGGAATACTCAGTGGAGAAATGTTGATGTGAAGGCGAGAAGAGAAATTAGCTGGAGGATGAACTGAAGTGAGGGTGACCAACCATCCTGGTTTCCCTAGACTGAGAGCATTCAGTGCTGAAACTGAGTCCCAGGCAAACTGGGATGATACGTCTACCTAACTAGCTCGGGTGAGGGAGACGTTACCTTTTATCCTCCGAAGAGAGATCAAAGAGCATGTGATCTAGGAAAAGGTTGTGGATATGGTAATTAAAAGTATGTAATTAATAGAAATATTTTTAATCAAGTTCTTTTATTGAATTATTACCACTTATGAAGAATATTCTATTTTCCCTATTTAAATTATTAGGAAAATTGAAAGGAATGTGAGGAAATTAAAGGTGACATTGAATGTTTCCTGCAAAATTAGCGGGATGGTGCATAGCACATACATTTTAATTATTATACTGATCATTTCAGAAGTGTTATTCTTTTCCTTATGCGTAACCAAAACCAAAATGTGTTTACTTATTTAATTGGAAAATTAGAATTAGCAATTCTAGTAATATCAGTCTTTACCTATTTTGCTGCTAAATACTATGAGCACTTTATAAGGAGCCTCAAAGGGACATAAGAAACTGAAATGGCACAAAATATAGGACTCTTCATGAGGATGAAAAAAAATGCAGACCTAAGGTGTTGTCCTTATTAGTTGCAGAATTTATAAGCTCCCAAGCCATAGCCCTTAAAGAATGAAGGAACATATACTTTAGGTAATTAATACATTCTTCAAAAGCATCAATACTAATTTCAGTCCCATTGAAGTCAGAAAATGGGTGTGTGTGTGTTTTATTGAACTGTGTGGACAAGACTTGTCTAAAATTCACTATGGACTAGTTTTTGTGATATTCCTAGTTGTTCATGTTCTAGGCCCTGTCCTTAGACTTCCTGAGATGAAGTATACAGAAAGGGTTTTGGCAAGGGACAGTGGTATATAAATAGATGTTTCTACCATAAAAGCATTTTCAAGTTATAGATGAAAGCACAGTTTGACCAAGTGAACATTAACAATTCACATTCTGCCTTAGAAGAGTGAATTCACTCTTGGCCCAAGACCCATTATACCTTTAGAGTTAGAGCATATCCTGTAACATTTCACCTCTACGACCGTTGTGAAGTAGAAGAGGGAAAGGGGCCTTTCAAAGTTTTACTGAACTCTCTGCAGCTATACTGTCAACAAATCAAAGAGGTATATAGCACCCTCTTCCTCCTGTGTTTCAGCCCCCTCCTTTGAAGGTAGGCACACGTTGTCTTTTTGACAAACTTTCTAACATCCATGAGAAAATGAGGAACCAGCCCAGGCATAGAGGTGCCCATAGTGTGATTGGAAGTACTCAGCACCCCCTTTCACCTCCACAGTACCCCCAGTCTTTTCCACTAGTCTCTTTATGTGTCTACTCTTAATTTGGCTGTGGTAGATTGGCCCTTAACCAAAAGTGGCCTTAAGAGAGAGAGCAGTTCTTAAATCTTTAACATGATGTCATCAGTGACTTTATCATTATTTTCCTCAGTAACTAAAGATTCCAGAGTGCCTAGGGAAAAAAAAGTGCTGAAAATAGAAGTAAGAAAAGCCATAAAGGTCTGAGAAATAAGTGGTATCAGGCTCAGAAGACAGACTTGGCTGACTTCTCAGTGTTGCTAGGGGCCAACCCCTGGAGGCTGTAATTGGAGTGTAAAGGTGATCTCTATGCTGTCTGACTTCACTCTCATAAGAATATTCCCTACCCCAGCTAAAGTAAAGCCAGAGGCTTCATAAAATCATTGAAAAAGAATTTAACATACCAAATGTGTGGGGCGGCGGGGGGGGGGGGGGGGGGGGGGANAAATTTCTCCAGATAGTTCACTATTTATGATAGTGCTCTGAATGGATGTCAAAACCTACACAGCACCAATCCCCCCTCTCCTTGACTCTCATTTTTCTCTAATTCCTTTCCTTTTTCTCTAATGTTTCTTATCATTTATTTGCTGATTTTCATTCTAATTGCAATTTGCTCCAAAAGCCTGTTGTCTGCTTGAAACTAAAAATATTTTAAATTTGCCAGAATCACTTTATTGGATATAATAGTGCTTATGTACTTGACAAAAACAAATACTCTCCAGTTAAAGTCTATCTATTCGTTCAACCTTGTTAACTGTGTTTGTCAAATCTCCTGTGTTCTTACTATTCTCATCTTTTTGTGGAGGTGGGGGAAGGAGCAGGGTGTACTACTTGATGTTACCAAAGGAAGTGTGCTTAATTCTTCAACCCTAATAATGGATTGTAAATCTTTCCTGTATATATATGTATGTATATATACACACACTTATATTTACATAATATTTATACATTAATTTAATATTTTATCATTTTATGGTTACCTTAATGCTGACATAGCTTTTTGGGGGTTACTATTTGAAAATTATACATTATCTCCTTTTCATATTTGTTCTCTCTTCTGTGTCTTCACATTATAAATTAGCTTACAAAACAACTTGTCAATTAATTTTCTGTTTATCAACTTTGTCAGTAATTAACAAGATCAATCTGTATACACTTGATTTGATTATCAGTGTGTATGGATTAATTTGAAGTGTCTTATATTTGTCCCACTTGTTTTGTTTCTTCTTTTTCTTTGTTTTCTCCTCTTTTTTTATTGCCTTTATTATCAAGTTTCCTTCTTTTTTCTACGCACTCTTGGTTTGAAATGTATATATTTTATTTCTGTTCTTCTATTAGTTTCTCCAGAAATTTAAACATATGTGCTAAACAAGTTCTAATATTAATCAGAATCTTCACACCTCAGTCAAAAAGTACAAACTGCTTTATCTCCAATCATGCCCACTCTCCTCTGGCCGATGAGCCATTCTTGCTTGCTTTGGACATTAACTGTATTGTTGTTGTTGCTTAATCCCAGATTTTAGATATTATTATTTTTACTACCATGGAAGTTTTATTAGTTTGGCCTACTCCTTTTCAGCAGAGAAGCCAGAGTGAAACCATTAACATAGAATTTAAATCATGTCCTTCTTCTGCTCAAAACCCTCCACTGACTTCCAATCTTACACTAAAAGCTAAATTCTCACAATCTTTTATAGCCTCTCTCTCCACTGTAACCTCTGTAACATTCTTGCTGTCCCCAGCTCCTGCTTCACAGTTTTGCATTTGCTCTTCTTTCTGCCTAAAATTTCTGCCAAATTGGTGCATGGCTCTCTTTCTCCCTTCCTTCTTTACTCAAATCTTACTTTCTCAGTGAAGTATTCTCTGACCATTCTTTTTAAAATGACAACACCTAAACCTCCCCATCTTTTCCTGCTAATTTTTCTCCCTAGCACTTATGATCATCACTGGTGTGCTCCCCAGGACCTCACACAGGCTCACCAGGACAATTGTGTGCCTCTTCCCCTGTGACATAGCCAGCTGTTGGAAATGGAGGTAGCATTTATATGACAGAAATTGGCAAATGCACAGATGCAGGCGTTTTTTTTCCCCTCCAAAGAGCCAGTTAGTAAAGGTTTAAGAGCATACTACTGCTACTGAACATACTATATATATTTAGTTATTCATATTGGTTTGTGACTTTGGCTACTAAAATAAAAGCTCCATGAGGGTAAGATTTTCTCATCCATTCTGTTCACTGAGGTATTCCCTTAAGTGTGCCTGGGTCAGTATATATTTGTTGAATGAATGAATCTCATTCTTCTAGAAGCACATCCTATAGAACTTCTTTTAAGTCAGTTTATTTAGATTTAGAGTTGATTCATGGTAAACGCTCTCAGGATTTTTTTAATGGAATGCAAATGCTTTATTCATCCTCATCTTTGAAAGGCAGTTTTGTTGAGTTTACGATGCTTAGTTAACAGTTCCCTCATATTTGACCCTTACGGCTCATCCTAGGAAGATTATGGATCCCTAGGAGTCACCTGAATGCACGTGCTAGTGGAGTATGTCAGAATTCACTGGTCCCTAATTATTTTACAGTTGTCAAAAACTTAGGCAATTTGGGACTGTTCCTATGAATGTATATAAAATATTTTTGTCTTTTTTAGTTTGGTGGAATATGTATTTATAAATTTGATATAAAGTGATTTATAATATACAGGAAAAATATCACTCTCATAATTATCAAACTCTAATAGTCATAGTGTGCTAGCAGTTATACAAATAATTATTTTGAGGAAATAATTTTCTGGAAATCAATTTTGGCAATAATTTAACATAAGAAAATAATAGTTTAGACAAAGGGAAAAACCTATTTCATATCCATTATCAACATACACTTAATACACTTTATTAAACTTGTTAACTTGTGAGATAGAATATATTTCTATTACTATTAATATTAAGGAGTGATCTGTTACCCAGTAACATTCTAAAACAATGAGTTCGAAATCATTTAAGAGACAAATGCTATTGCTGAACACCACATGGATGTATAAACAAAATATTTGGTGACTAGTTACATTCTTAAAGGCCTGATACAATGAGTCTTTTCCAAGCATGATAAAGAGCAGAGCCATCATTGATGGTACTAGAGCCCAACCCGGTAATAGCAGCTCCACACACTAGACCAGCAGATGAGAAGGTAAAAACTCTGAGTAAAGACTTAGATTCTAAAGAGATTCAGTTCAGTTCAGAAAGTTATTAACATCTGTTCTGTTAAAGTGCTGTGATAGGGATTTCAAGGGCTACATTGATGAATGATGACACATTTTTTTATAAAGGAAGTAAAAAAACAAAGGAGAAAATTTTGCTATTTAACGGTTACTCGGTTGTGTCCTTCTCTGGATTGAGAGTTGAGTTATTAGAGTTTTTATTTTTTTAATATTCCACAATTCTAAGAAGTAAATCAAAACATAAAGGGATCTTCTTTTGTATTTCTGTGATGATGGCTTATAATGTTAGGCCTATGAAAGATGTAGTTGTTTTATAATGATATGCTTTGGGGTACTTCTCCACTCCCCAAACAGGTTATACTTGTTGAGTTCATATATTGTTTTAAGTATTTTACATTTGTTGTCATTTCACAGTCACAAAAATCGTTTAAAACAATGACTATAAGTACAATTACTTTACATAAAGAAACAGATTCATATACTATGACTAACTTGCTTAGGGTCTTACAATAGCAAATGGCAGTCCCAGACTACAAAATGCAGGCCTACCTGGCTCAAAAAGCTGAGATTTCCACCTCACATTGCTTCCCAGCTGTCTCCTAACACAACACTGTGGTGTTCATATCAAATCCTTCCTTCTAAATTCTACTTTATAGTAAATTACATCCATGACAAGTCTATTATAGCTTAATGGGCCATATCTGAAGCTTTGCTGTGGATTTAATTATAAATGTGCAACAAAACTTAGTATCAACCGCTTCTTGGAATGCATTGGCCTTTATGCAATGATATGGACAAGGTAGATTTTACTTTAAGATTTGAGTTAACATGCCTTCTTTCTAGGCATTTTTGCCTGCGATTCTTGTAATTTACCAGTTTAGCAGTTTGTACTGAATTTGGGTGGCATAGTGACAGATACTTTTGGTACTAGACTAAAGAACAGAAATTATCAATAATTTAGATCATTTAACTTTTTTTTATCTGTATGTACTAAGATTTTACAGTCCCTATAATGTTTTAATGTGCCTTACACAGGCATTTTAACTTTTTTTTTAAGTGCACAAAAAAAAAAAAGAGAAAGGAAAACATGAAGAAAATTCTGGTATATTGTCTCAGTCTCTGAGAAACAGGAACCAATAGCTAAAGCACGTTTTTTATTCTTAACTTTTATAGGCCATTTCTGCATAATGACACTGTAGCCTGAGATATGAAAGAGATCTTAAAATCATACTGTTGATATAAAATAAATTATTAGATAGGCTTGACAGTTTATAGACTGTTTACAGATAAAGGAAATGTAGTCAACTTATTTTATTAAACTTCTAAGTGGACTAAATTTTTTAAAGTATTAAAATTTACTCATTTGGTGCATGTTGGAATTTCATTTTCATCTTAATAATTACAATGATTATAAATAATATGAGTAATTAATCATGCCAATTACTAAAAGTCTGTATATTTGTTTTCTATTGCTGCTATAACAAATTACCACCAACTTAGTGGCATAAAACAACCCTCAGGTATTATTTTACAGTTCTGAAGGCCAGAGGTCCAGCATGGGTCTCACTGGGCTACATACAAGATGTGGGCAGGGCAGTGGCTCTTTCTGGAGGGCCTGGGAGAATCCATTGCCTCACCTTTTCCATCTTCTATCGTCCAGCCACATTCCTTGGCTCATATGTTCCCTTCTTCATCTTCAAAATAAGCAGTATTGTATCTCTCTCTGCATTTCTTTCATAGTCACATGTCCCTTTGGCTAAAACTGGGAAGGTGTTCCACTTTTAAGGACCCATGTGATTAGATTGGTCCACCCAGATAATCCCCATCTCAGAATTCATCTGCAGAATCCTTTTCACCAAAAAAAGTAACATATTTACAGGTTTCAGGAATTAGGACTTGGACTAATTTTATTAAACTTGGTGGGGGAGAGCAGAGGCATTTTTTGCCTACCACAGGCTATGCCTCCACACTGTTTTCCAGAGGGGCTGTACCCGTTTACATTCCCACCAACAGTGTAAGAGGGTGCCTGTTTCTCCACATCCTCTCCAGCAACTCGAGTTCTCTGATTTGCTCATTTTAGCCACTCTTGCAGGCATGAGGTGGTATCTCAGTGTGGTTTTGATTTGTATTTCCCTGATGAGGAGGGATGCTGAGCATCATTTCATGTATCTGCTGGCTATCTGGATGTCCTCTTTGGAGAAGTGTCTGTTCATATCTTCTGCCCATTTCTTTACTGGGTTGTTCGTTTTTCAGGTGTGGAGTTTGGTGAGTTCCTTATAGATTCTGGATACTAACCCTTTATCTGATATGTCATTTGCAACTATCTTTTCCCATTCCGTTGGTTGCCTATTAGTTTTGTGGGTTGTTTCTTTTGCTGTGCAGAAGCTTTTAATCTTGATGAGGTCCCAATCATTTATTTTTGCTCTTGATTCCGTTGCTTTGTCCCCCAACTGATTTTACTACTGTTCTCCTTGGGATATGAAATTTTCATGACAGATATATAATCAAATAATTCTTTTAACTCTCTGAGCCGATAATAATTAATTGAGGACAATTAAATGATTGTGTTTTTAAACTCATCATAACCCTTACATTATAAAAGTTAACATGGTAAAAGCAAATAAGCCTTTCTTCACGTGTGTAATTTAAGAACTTTAGCTCTCTGAAGGTTGTTTAGTAGGAGCAGATAGGTGACTGTCGTCAGTTTACTACTTTTTTCTAGAACTGCATCCATTATTAAACTAATTGAAACAAAGTTAAAATTCATTAGGACTACCTCACAGTTACTAAAGCTCTGGTCACCAGTTTCATTATGCTTTTTTTTTTCTCTCTCTCTCTTTTGATTTTATCTTATCTTACATTCACCTCAGAGTTAGTACTTTTATTTTATCAGCCTTTCTCTCTTCGGAATCCCTACCCTAATTACTGTAATCCAAAAACCATGGAGTTCTATTCCATGTGTTTATCCCTTCTCACTTTTGCTACCCTGTTTTGATTCTCTGATGTTCGGATTTGTACAGCATTGCTTCTTTTCTCCCCGTTTAGATTTACGTATTTATTTTTACATAACTCACTGTCTCTATTTTTTTTTCTCTGAACTATATATACTGAGTAGGAATAGCTTTCTAAAAAAAAAAAAAGTAGGAACATTGTACAGATTAAACCACTGGTTGGGGCATTAAGTCATCTACCCAAAAAAAGACGGGGGGGGGGAGAAGGGGTGGTTCATCACTATCTTTACCTTGAATGAAATAATCTAATACACCAAAACAACATATGGCAGAGCCATTCCTTTCTTAGGAATCCTAAGGGGTGAAGTGTTTGAGTTTGCATAGAAAGACAACTTACTTGATACTCTCGAGTAATTGAATTGAGTGGTTTTGACAATAAGCTGTTAAAAGGTTAGAGTTGCTGTCATCAAGATAGTTAATAGTGTGGCCTGCCAGACGTGGATTTCTGATATATTGAAATATACCTTTAAGACATTTTGTGTAACATTTTAACAAAAATTATCTGACAATATTTTCAAAACCAAGAAGGTATTATAATGAAAATTCATTTTAACTCATATATTTGCTTTGACAAAAATAGTTTAGGTTAATATTCAAAAGATTTTTGCATAATTTGCTAATCTTCTATAGAAATGTAATAAGCATTTAAAGGGAGTAAAGGAAGAAATCAGCCTTTATTATTTCTTATCTGACACAGGACATTGTCAGTGATCTGACTGAGGAACAAATGAACAATGAAAAAGGAAATCTGTATTTTTCAGTCTTGTTAGAACTTCCTCACTGATGCTAGATCTCCAGAATCATTGTCACTTGCAACTTCATGAAAACTAATTCGTATTCAGTCGTCATTCTCAGAGAAGACCCAGTTGTTCATTTACTCAAAAAGGTTCTGTTTTTCTAAATGGGATCAGTCTCTAATGGATGCCAGTGACAGGAGGCTGTTCATCATCCCTTTGGGATAATTCAGAGCTGAAGCAGAGGCCTGGCGTTCAATGCTCTGTGCTTAGAAATTGACACAATGTCAATGCAACATCTCCAAGAACAAGGAGAGCCTAGGAAGATAATTAACTGCATATCTTTATTTTTAAGCCAGCAACAGTTTTCAGCCTATTTTAACTGAAAGTCTCTAAGGAGCAAAATAATTATTGAACTTAAGCTTACCCTTCAAGTCACTCACATATTGTCATATGTGGCCATACTCCACTCCATATTCAACAGTTTGTATTTTTATTGTTGATGAGCCTAAAATACAGATTATTTAAAGTCATCAGTGATTAATCAACTTGTAATTTGCAAATTAATAAAAATCAGGGTGATAGAGTATTTGTTTTAAAGAAACAGTTCAGGAATTTACCATTAGTTTTATCTTAAACAGTATTTCACTCAGAGATGTTTAGATGTATTTATCATGATAAGACTATTTTCATGAATTTCCAATTCACAGAAAAGGCAAAATAATCATTTCAAAATGCTTGTTTAAAAATGCAGACTTCCCATGGAGTGCCTGGGTGGCTCAGTCAGTTGAGCCTCCGACTCTTGATTTTGGCTCAGGTGATGATCTCAGGGTCGTGGGATCAAGCCCTGCATCTGGCTCTGTACTGAGCATAGAGCCTGCTTGAGATTTCCTCTCCCTCTGTCTCTCTACCCTGCTCATGGTCTCTCTCTCAAATAAAATTTTTAATACAGATTTTCCAATCCTACACTCACAGATTTTGACTGGTAGATTTAGGGAGAGCTGAGGAATGGATATATTTAATGTCTACCTAGATGATTCAGATACAGCTGATAAACATGCTCGTCTGGGGAAATACTGATTTAAATAAACTGTATTTAATATTATTGCAAAATACTAAGACATGGGTCCTATTATCTTTCTCTGTAGAGAAAATAATTTTATATAAAAATACTTAATTCTACATATACATGCAAATATATAATGTAAAGAGATCATAACAGAATTAGAATTAACAGTTTTTGACTGAATTCAAACTGATGCCAGAAGAATTCTTATTTTCACTTAGTTTTTAGCCATATCATACAGCAAGACTGCATGACAGTATTTTAGCAAATGTGTATACATGTGAAACTTCTTGTGCAGATAAAGTAGATTCTACATGAAGGCACAGATGCAGAAGATTTGAGAAAATGATTCCAACAAATGAATGGCTTATTATAAACTAATAAGAAGACTAATGGATAATTTTAACAAAATAAAGTAAACAAAATGTGCATTGCTTCTGTGATCTTTCAGGAAACTAAACAGCAGGTTAGTCAGAAGAAAGACTCGAGAGGCAAAGAGGTCCCCGAGCAGGAGGTTTAAGAACTAGAATAGGAAAGTGGTCTTTGGGGGAGGGAAAGAACAGGGGAGAAAGAAGGACCAGAGAGGGGTGGGTGGAGGAAGAATGAGAAGGAAGTACAAGATATATCCTTTTAAGTGAAACTGAATGTGCTTATAATGTGATATAAAGAAATAAAAAGGTTTGGCTTCAATTATAGGTAAGATAGAGGTACCCCAGCTTGAATTATAGGAAGGATAAAGGTTCCCCCAAAAATTGTTAACAACAGGACTATTTTTTTAATGAAGAAAAATTTTGTGTTAGGAAGCTCTAAACATTTGTCTCCAAGAAAATACAAATAGAGTGGGCTAGGTTTATTTGTTTTTGTCCAGAATGAAAATAAATTTCCATTGATTTCAAATATGTAAAATAATACATTCACTTTTTCCACTAATTTATTATTTTATATTATTTCATTGATTTTTAAATTTTTAGATTTATGTAATTGTGACCATGGGTTAACATGATCATATATGTTTACTGCCCATTTGTTTTTCTCTTTCAAGAATTGCCCTTTGTCCTTTTTCCATTAGAATATTAATTGTTATTGATCTATATAGTACTTTCTTTTCACAAAGAAAAAGACATACCAGTTGGAGGTGATGGTCTCTGCACTTTATTTCTCCCCAATTTAACATGTCAGAAATTATTTTCATTCATTCATTTAATTAAAGTGAGGATTTAGTTTCCTTATGTTTATGGTCCCTGTATGTCAGTTATCATTTTCCCTTTTATTTCACATTCCATAAATAGAACAGGATGTTTCTAAGTTAATATATAACCTTCCTATGTCAATGTTCCCAGAAAACCTCATGAAAATTCTCATAATTAAATTAAAAGAAACTTGGGGTGCCTGGCTGGCTCAGTCAGTAGAGTATGAGACTCTTGAGCTTAGGGTCATGAAGTCCTGAGTTCAAGTCTCATATTGAGCATTTTAAAGTTTACTTTAAAAAAATTAAATAAAGGGGCACCTGGGTGGCTCTGTTGGTTAAGCGTCCAGCTTTGGCTCAGGTAATTAGCTTGCAGTTCGTGGGTTCAAACTCTGTGTCGGGCTCTGTGCTGACAACTCAGAGCCTGTAGCCTGCTTCAGATTCGGTGTCTCCCTCTCTCTCTGCCCCTCCCTCACTTGTGCTCTCTCTCTCTTTCGCTTTCTCTCAGAAATAAACATTAAAAATAAATAAAATTTTAAAAAATAAGTTAAAAGAACCTCATTAATATATAGGGAGAATGCTTATGCAGCCTCCTTCAGAAGATACCAAGTCACAGCAGCCCACACGCTGGTCTTGCAGTGACCAGCTCACTGACATGTAACCACTCAGAGCCTCATTCTGCCCTATAAAGATGGTAATGGAAACAATGCACCACGTTAGTCAGGGAGCCATTGTGAGAATGCAGTGAACCTATGAATGTGGAAGCATGTTACAAATTATAAATTATTATTTCTGGGGTTAGTTTCTTTTTCTGAGATAAGAGAATTGGATTTAGTCATTTCTAAGGTTTTTACAAGTTCTAACTATGAAGCCTTTAAAACATTACTAAAAGAAGTCCAGCATCAACTGATCTGAACAGAGTAATTGTACGGTGAAATAGGGTGAGCAGAACATCCGTTTTCTGAGACTTAGAATTCCATCATCAGCCCACCTGGTATGCTTTGTCTGACAGCTCTAATGAAGGGCATATTGTGAGAAGGTGTGGGTGAGCTTTCTGACTTCAGCATTTCAGGTGAGGGATAAAATTCTAAGACACTTTGGTTTCCCTAAATTACCTATTATCCATCTATAACATAACTTATTTAAGTATCTAAAAGATCTTTATGTAATTATTTTTTACCATCTGTTATTGCAATGCATCCCAGAGGCTAACTTTTAATTTGAAATAAATTTCCCAGCTCCTAGCTCTTATAAAATCTGTGATCATTCTGTTCTACCCTCAAACATTTATAGACCTCAATCATTCTTCTCTTGGCTTTCACATTTTTATAGACTGAAAAGCTCTCTGTCATTTCATCTTTCTGATTATTTACTTTTCCTCGCCAGTTGCATAGCTGAACATAATATATCTGCTGAAAAGAACATGGGAGGTAAAGTCAGACAGATCAACCTGAGTCCAGATCTCAACTTAGCCCTCTCTAGTGGAGTAACTGGGCAATTTTCTTAACCTCTCTCACCATCAGTTTCCGTATTTGTAAAATGAGAACACCAACTTCATAGCATGTATGTCACCTGTCAAATACTGAATTCCAGTATGCCCTCAGTAAATTTAAGCAGTTTGTGTTATAAGCGTACCATGAACTGGGAGAGAATATTTGAACAGCACTCTAGAAAGAATCCAACATGAGTAAAATTAGTTCTTTTAAATAATGTAAAGGTATAGGATCAGCTAGAAGAAAATGAGACCATTTTTGCTCATCTACTCCAAAAATATTAATAGGTGTCTACTATATTCTAGGCATTCTTGCAGGAACTGCTTATATAGTGGCGACCCAAACAGTCAAGTTCACTGCCAGTATACACCTTACCTCTCTGATGAGAATAAACAGACAATAAACATGTAAATGAATGAACAAATAAAATAACCTTGGGGTGTAGATGAGAGAGCTCTGAAAACTATGAATCACATTTAGGGAGATTAAGAGTGGTGGGAGGTGCTGGGGTTAGACACAGGGGAGTTCTGATTTGGAGAAACTGGATAGGGAAATCCTCTCTGATGTGACATTTGAGCTGAGACTTCAAAGGAGAGACCAGCCTATCATGAATACAAAGATTGGGGATAAAAGAATTCCATGCAAAGGGACTCTATGGAACAAGCTTAGTGTGGTTAAGGGGAGAAAAGGGAGGCCAGCATGAGTGGAGCACAGTGGATGTGAAGGAGCCTAAGGTGAGAGTAGTTCAGAAGGGCAGGCAAGAAGAAACTGTATGGGGTCTGGTAGACTATGGAGAGGAGTTTGGATTTTATCTAATTTCAGGGAGCAGCCATTAGAGATATTTGGCAAGGTAGTGATAAGATCTGATTTGTGTTAAAAAAAAAATCCATATTGGCTATCATATGGAGACTGGACTACAGAGAAAATGGAAGGTGAGACCCCCAGCAAGGTGGCCATCATAGACCAGGTAAGTACTGATGGTGCTAAGAAAGATGGTGAAGGTAACAGGTTTGAGGTATATTTTAGAGATACAGCTGGAAGAACTTGATAATGGAGGGTATGTGAGGAGCTTCAGGAAAGAGTAGAACCAAGGATGCAAGGATAACTCTTAAGAATGGCCTGTCAGGGTGTGTTCCCTGATTTAGGGAAAACAGAAAGGAGAGGAGCACCCTGCCATGGTTCTGAGAGCATGCACTGTGGACATAGACTAAGATGGCATCCCATCTTCACTGGCCAGCCTCGGCCAAGCTACTTAGCTTCTGTGCCTCAGTTTCCTTTTATGTAAAACTAGAACCATAATAGTAGTTACCTCACAGGTGTGACTTAAGGATTAAATGATTAAATGTGTGTAAAGTACTTAGGACAGTGGCTGTCTCCTGGTGTTACTTATTATTAAAGGCAGCGGGGGTGGGGGGAATCAAGAGGTCTCTTTTACACTTGTTAAGCATACGATGTCTTTTAGGCGTCCAAGTGGAGATGGGCAGGCAGTTGGGTATGCAAGTCTGGAGTTCAGAGAGAAGTCAGGTGGAAAGATATAAATTGAAAGCTCATTAGCATATTGATGGTATTTAAAGCCCTAGCACTGGATGAAATCACCTAGTAAAAGACAGTAGAGAAGAGAATAAAAGACGATCAGCCCTGGGGCACTTCAACATTAAGGTAATAGCTGAGATATATTTAGACGTCACAGAAATGGCTGAGACTCCAAATGAATTCTTTATCTCATTCTTTATTTTTAGGGACTGTCCTCTTCCTAAATTAATTCATGAAAGTCTCATTTGAAGTTCTGGATCACAAACTGTCCTCCATTTTACATTTCACATATATGCTTTTCTATCAGATTATAGGCTCCTCATGGTAAGATTATGTGGAATTTTTTTATGTCCTTCACTGTGCCTACCACAAAGTAATACACATAGGTTCTCTCAATAAATGTCATTAGATTAATTAATTATAAAGTTATGATGAGGGCACTTGGGTGGCTCAGGGGGTTAAGCATCCAACTGGATTTCACCTCAGGTCATGATCTCACAGTTCATTAGATCAACCCTCATGTGGGGTTCAGTACTGACAGCAAGGAGCCTGCTTGGGATTCTCTCTCTTCCTCTTTGCCTGCCCCCGCCACACACACACACACACTCTCTCTCTCTCTCTCTCCCTCTCTTAAAATAAATAAATAAACTTAATATAAAAGAAGTTATGATGAATAATATGAATCCAGGATAATAAATGAATTTATCTTCCTAGAACCTATCTTTCTCTGTCACACAAGGAATAGATGTATAGTAAAAAGATAACGAGGCTTCAGACTTGAGCAAATGTGTGCTCTGATCTCAAGTGCCTGGAACTTTGAGACCTGAACAAGTTGCTTAACCCATCTGAACCTCAGTCTTCTAATCTTTAAAATAGGCATGATGACAATATGCCTCATGAAGTTTAAAGAAGTCTAAATTAGTTTGTGGATATTTACATATTGGTCCCCTTTTATCTCCTACAATTTATATTGCATTTTATGGAAGATTTTTATACTTATGGATCCATTATTCTCAGTACATGTC
Source organism: Crocuta crocuta (assembly GCF_008692635.1). Classification (NCBI taxonomy): domain Eukaryota; kingdom Metazoa; phylum Chordata; class Mammalia; order Carnivora; family Hyaenidae; genus Crocuta; species Crocuta crocuta. The sequence continues at coordinate 215,520 of NW_027530073.1, forward strand.
ACAATCATGTGCCTATAAAGTTTAGTTTAGTTTTAAATGACATGTACAATGCAAGTGGTAGATTGTATTATCTGTAGATATAAAAGTACATTGAGTTCTAAGATGTGCTGTTTAGTTTTTCACAAATTTACTTATTTCTAAATTAAAATGTAGGTATGACAAGATCTTTCACATGTAACAGGAGGGATTTGTTACATGTGTAGTAATTTGTTGCTCTTACGCAGACTTAGTAAGATCCAGAGGCAAGGGCTGTTATGGTCTCATTATTTCCTGCCCCCCAGAGGATGAACTGTGTTAATTAAGTACAATTAAAGGAAGAAAATGCCTCTTTGCTGTATCCCCATTAAGCTACTATTTCTTTACTTACTGATACTTGTTACAGTTTATTAACTGTGAATTATACCTCACAGTAAATTAACCCCTCTTTCTCCACCCAATTTGCCAGACATAATAGTTGTATAACGTTACAAACCAGCTTATTGGCTTTGTAAGAATATAGACATGAAAAACATTTCCTGCAGTGTTCAGTCTCAGAAGAATTTAAAAGCTTTTGTGAATCTAGTACCGATGCTCATTTTCAAGCCAGAAGCAAACATATAAATCATGTGTAGCACAGTGTACCTGTCTTTAGAAAGCTGTTTACAGCCATGTATATTTATTAGTTTTCCATGGTTTCAAGCAATATGCCTTCTACTTTTTTTTTTTTCCTGTGTACTCACACAAATTCCTATCCAAAGCTTCTCTGGTTCATTATAAAGCACAGCCTCTAGGGATGATTATTTTTCCCACCTATATCCTTGTGCAGTTGCTTTAGATAATACCTTAAATAAATTGGATCTTTTGCTGTCCATGCATGTTTAATTTTCCTTTTGCTCCGTGTTAAGAACTGTTGAAGGGTCTGAGATTTCACTGTCACTTGCAAGCCAACAAGTCAGCCTGCCAGTTTCACGGATGATGACAAAAGGTAGTTTATTGCTCACAGCAATAGCAGTAGCCAGAGTATCCACATTTGATCTGGTTCTCCAGTCTCGGTTACTGAAGGGTGATGGGAAGAATTCCAGATGATTAATATCTGCACAGGCAGTGGGTTGCATAACAGAGAGGAACTCTAATCTAAGGAAATGAATCTTTTATAAGGAGTAGTAAGCTTGCATGACTTTTGCCCCAGAAGTAGACAGTCTTTTTACACTGGAAAGTAAGAAAACTTACCCTTTGCTCACAAGGAGGGCTGTCTCTGTCTTACAAGGTTGTTTGCTCTACAAACAGCCTTGAAAAGACAGAACAAAGCAAAGGCAGTCAATGCTTCCACTCACAAGACATGCAGGAATGCGAGAGTACTGTGGAGAATTGGCTTCCAAAACCACCATAGCTTTTCTTCACGGAATTGTTACATTTTATGAATGCTTTCAATATAGGGTTTGAAAGTTAATATGGATTTAGTCCTTTGGAAATGTAATCTGCAAATCATATAGTCCTCTTGCAAAGGAAGCCCCACCTTCCATTTACTTAACCTCTGTGTGCCTCAGTTACCTCATCTGTAAAGCCAATTAAACAGTAGTCCTAATTCACTGAATGGTTGAATAGATTGAGATAATACAATAACAAGTTATTAAATAGGTTGTCCATCCTTAGCACAGAACCTAGTAAACATTAAATGCCCATCACTCAGTATATGTTAGCTTTAAATAGAATTGGCAACAAATACACTATGATAAGAGGTACTTAAAACACCCACAGTACTAAACCAACACTATTGGACCCGATTTCAAATATACCTTGAGCGTGCTGGTTTGCCCTTTGTTGCTATAGGAGCATTCATTAGGAAATGTAAAGATAAGAGGATGTAACGTTTGTAAAGACTTATTATGTGCTCTAAGTTGATTATTTGATCTAGTGCTTCCATGTACTATTTCAGTCATTCTTCATAGCATTCACATATAGACGGTGTCATTTTACGTAAGAGTAGACTAAGACACCGACATTACCCAAGGTTGTATAGTATGTAAATGGAAGAGTGTTAACCCAACCCTGTCTGACTCTCTGCCTTTTAAATTTTGAACCATTCAATCTTACTTCACTCAACTACCTATCTTTTGGGACAGTGATACACACAAAATGTTAGGTTTGAGGTGTACTTGTGTCCACTGTTTGTATGACAGTCTATTGCCAGATCTATAGGCTCGATCAACATGTTTTTCTCCCTCTTTTTAAATAAATGTTTCCTAGTTGTGGTGGCTTTCAAATCTCTCTCAGGAACCTTAATGACAGTATGACATCTTTGAGAAATGCAAGTATGATCATTTCTCAGATATGATGGCTTTCTCAAGAGCCATTATATTTAACAAATTATAAAAGCAAATTATAGTAAGCCTACAATAGTAATAGAACCTTCATTCAGATAAATCATACAAACTCACTTTGAACTTTAAAAGATACACTCTTAATGCTACACTAAAACAAACACAGGTGAAAACATGTCTTTTTTTTTTTTTACTTAGTTCCATAGGAATTTTCTTTCTTATCAACTCTACACAGAAAACTGATTATATATTCTTTAAAGCAATTCATATAAAAATCATGCTGGGGGAAATAATGGTTGTTTCTTAATGCTGGAATGACGTTTGCTTAGATTTGCCACAGATAATATTCTGTATTTTCTAAAAACGTTATTGACAGTAGCAGACCATATTAGAAGTATTCTGAAATAATGCTCTCTCAGAAATTCATCACATCAAGAAAACAACAACAAAAAGTCTAGTAGAAGAGTTCAAACAACAGTCCCATAACTTCCTGAAGACACTTAGAATTCATATAGAATCTTTAAACCGATATGAAGAGAAAAAAGTACTAATGGAAATTATTTTGGTGCTATAGTTGAAAGGAAGCATAGAGTCTTTGAAAATAATAAATTGATATTATAGGGAAAGCCAATAAACCAGCAGAATCTGCAGAGTAATAGTGCATGAAAAAGTGTTGCAATCCTTTGTTGATTCAACACTATTGAACTCAAGCTCTTTGCTCATGTTCATCACACTTGGTTATTATTAACAGTTTCATATATGCTCCTCCCTTTTGTTGGTTTTGTTGTTTGCTTTGACCCTCTTTAAAATTTTTAGTGGAAAAAACCCCAGCAGATATATAAGAATAGGATCATGAGAAAACCAGAACACAAAGCCATGAAATGAAGAATTTCATTCTGTCAATCTGGTCAGTTTTCCCTGGGAGTTCAATTACTGTATAGGCTTTTATCTGTTCCACTGAGCATTTACTGAGAACATTGGCTATTATGAACTACCACCTAGATACTTGGCCTTATCATTCCTTCATGTTTATCTGAAACTGTTTCAAGGATTTCAATAGAGATTTTTTTTTCTCTTCCATATCTCTTTGTAGGAAAAGTTTCATTATTTTACTTAAATGTGATAGGCACTTTATTTTCTCCGAGACATACTTCTCCTTCTCCACTCCTTCACTGTATCTATTTCTAAAAATTTCTGTGACTTCCTCATAACTTTCTCATACCCATAACCTCTCTGTTCCTTTCCTACAGTGTACTTAATTCTTCAATTTATCATCTTGGAATCAAGTCTCATTCCTAGAACTTGTTTAAACTCTGGGCTGTTTTTAATTTATAAGTAGTTTTGGGAATTTCTCTTTGCACTGAGCTATGAAATAAGAACTAGGATTCAAATAATGTAGTAAAATATTTTCAAAGTTTGCCTTTGATTCATTGACATGATCCTGAGATGCTCATGTATGCATCTCCCTAGAAACCCTCATTTTTACAGTTTTTTCAGTACCCCTAACATCTTAAAATTTAGTCATTCAGACACCACCCACCCGCCCTCTGACACCTTCTTCCTGATTGAAAGAGGCATTTATGTATATGAGTCACCTCCTGCCAGCTTCACAGGAATTACATAAAAGCAATCTGCCAGCCAGGTTGGCCTAAGGACAGAAAATCACATTTAGTGTCAACTTGAAAGTCATTGTTGCTTGTGGAGAATCACAATAGAGTACTTTTAAGACCTTAATTCAGAATATCAAGCCTTAATCTACACTCTCTACTATAAATGACTGGATTTATAAATGTCATCATTTCATCAGTTTGGCTTAAGATTCTTGGCCTAAATAATACTAAATCCATTTAAAATGCTTTAAATGATTTTTTTAACAGAAAAATAAAAGGTTAATTCATACCCACAAAAGATTATGTGTATGTGTGTGTATATAATATATAACGCATACATATGTAATATACATAATATGTAATGCATGTATAAAGATTATGTATATGTTTATATATAAAATATATAATATATAATGTGTACATATGTAATATACATAATCTGTAATGTACATATATGTGTATATATATACAAAAGATTTATATTTATAGAGAGAGAATATAGATTAAGAAATAAACAATATGAGCAAGACACACATTATCTTTTAGCACTAATACAAAAATGTTAGTGTGAAAAGATTTAAAAGGCATGGTTTGTGGGCTGTTTTATATTCTTTAAAAAAAATAAAAAGACTTATCTATGTCAGATATTATACTTGGAAAGTATATTAGTCAAGATATTTTTAGTTTTCTTGTTTCTAGACAAGACAGCTTAGACCATATGGAGATATGGGTTTAAATCCCCTATTCTGCCTCTTATTTACTGTGTGGATTTAAGCAAGTCACTTAACCTATCTAAGCTTCAGTTTCCTTAAATGTAAATGTAAAGCAGCATCAACAGTATAGGCTCTGCCTTCCTTGTGTTGCTGTGAGGATCAGATGAGATGATCTGTGAAACCTTTTTGTGGATTGTAAGCAATAATACAAATGTAAAGTTACATTATTTTATCCCAAAATCAGAATTACAGCATTTTAGTATCCTCATCATTCTCCTGATGGCAGAAAATATAGTGCTCCATTAAAGCACATGCACATGCTTGGAGGGCCAGGACACCATCTCCCCTAGATCTTCTGTAGCTCTTGCCTTTCTTCAGAGATAACTGTAGGACCCTCTGGAATTGCTGTTGTGCAAGACCACCAAGAAGGCTTAGAAAGTCATAATTCTTTCTATCTAATAAGGAGAATTCTAGAAGGTCTTTTGTATCCATATTCCCTTCCCTTCTTTACCACCAGTCCCCCACTCATGCATTCACAGATGCATGGAACCATCACTCGGCTGTAATATCTCAGAGTGGTAGGGTTTCTCTCAGCCATGAATAGCCCTAATGGGTTCTATCCTAGGAATTCAGTGCCACCTAATAGAATTGGAACTTTGGTTGCCAACCCATTCCTGGCCTGTATGACTGGATGGGGACAGGTGAAGATAAGGGAATGTGTCTCTGAAAGGCATAAGTTTTTGGCTTTCTGAGAAAGATTACTTAAAAATTTTTTTATAATATTGATTTATTTTTAAGAGAGAGAAACACAGAGTGCAAGCAGGCAGGGGAGGGACAGAGAGAGACACACACACACAGAATCCGAAGTAGGCTCCAGGCTCTGAGCTGTCAGTACAGAGCGGGATGCAGGGCTCAAACCCACAAACCACAATATCATGACCTGAGCCAAAGTCAGATGCTTAACTGACTGAGCCACCCTGGTGCCCCTAAAGATTACACTTTTAAAATTATTTTTAAGTTTATTTATTTATTTTGAGAGGGAGTGAATACATAAGCTGAAGAGGGGCAGAGAGAACAGACAGAATTCCAAGCAGGCTACACCCACCATCAATGCAGAGCCCGATGCAAGGCCCGAACTCAAGAACTGTGAAATCATGACCTGAGCCAGGATCAAGAGTCAAACGCTTAACTGACTGTGCCACCCAAGCACCCCTAGGAAAGATTACATTTTAAAGATTCTTTTCCAATTTGCATAGCAGGGCTTCTGTGTTACAAAGAACAACATGCAGAGGACAATAAAAGTGTGCATACTTAAGGCCAAATACAGACTTACTACACTTCTCCCAAGAGACAATTTCAAGTTCTGAAACCTAGACTTTATTGCAAGGCAGGTTGACCTTAACAGTGGTCTACTAGGATAGGATTCTCCAATAAGAACCTGTAGGAGATTGTTAGCCACAACTGGGATATGGGATGTTGTCAGGCACTGGGAAACTCACTCTACTGTGGGGATGTTAGAGAATTATATTGTTACATCCTTTTTTCTTCTTTCTTTGGTTTCAGTTCCCACCCTTCCCCAGAGTGAAATTGAAAATAAGCAGAACAGTGGACAAAAACCTTAGTTACCTCTTGGGTTTTCTGTGAAAGTACCAGTCAAATAACAAAAATGATAGACATCTAGGTAAGCCCCAGTGGTATCCAGTCTAAAAAGTACTGAGAATAAAAATAATGGTGGTGAGTGAATTACAAGTAATATTTTAAACCATTCTTTATCAAAATAATCACTATTCAGAATTGGAGGATGCAGTTTTTTAAGCTTATCAGCAGTTACTAAAACCATGGTTAAACAGAGTACCAGTTTTTCCCTGTATTGGTCTTAGGGTATTTTTTAGTATATGTGCTGCCGAAGCAAGCACTCGTCTTAAGGTATTTTTAAATGTGAATAACAAGCAAGTTAACACAGAATCCAAATAAATATAAAACTCAAAAGTATCTAAACTGAGTGTGCATCATTTTCCTCAGCCAGCTCAAAGTTAGGAGTGGCCAGGGCCTAACTACACCTGCTCACATCCTAGGCTGCCTGAAGAAATAACACTCCTACCGTCAGTCTCCTCAGCTCCTTTATGGTTTCCCCTGGAATGCTGATTTTACACAATCCGGAGTAACAAGCTTCAAAAACAAAGAAATTGCAGTTTGGTTTTTGTCAATTTTGTATAACTTTATTAATCTCTGAAACGTTTGTATTCAAATTAACACAAAGATTCTCCCTCTGTTTTCAAAGAGGGCCTTTCAGAAACCTACTTTTGAAACCCACTGTGCATATTTTCATTCATATTCTCAGAGTCATAAAGAACAAAGGTGACTTCCTTGACACTCTGTGTCTTAGTTGAGAAGTTTAAGTATTAAACTTAAGTATGTCCAGGCTGTGCTGGCTCTCTGATAGTTAGCTGCCCCTCTTATGATGTTATTTTTGTATTCCACGTAAGACAAAAAGGGATATAGGTCACTGTAGCCTCAGTTCAACAAAGATAGTTGATTTTCACTTCCAAATATAAGTTATTTGGAACTTATAATATTGGAAACATTTGTGGAGAAATAAAAATTTTTAAAGCTTTTTGTAAGTTTTTAATTAGTTATGTAGAAACAAATCAAATAGTTTAATTAGCAAGTCCTTTCTTCCATACTAATGGGATACACATGATATATTTTGGTAATGTGTAGATAGTAGTGTAGAACATATGGGACCTAGGCAATTCTATGACTGATTATGTTTTAGTTTTAACTTTACATTTATAAGGAAAAAATATCCCATTAAGGAACTGAATAGATGTTGCCCTGGACTCTTGTAGTAGTAAGAGAACTCCCGTCTAGGTCATTGATTTGCATATGAACTGGGTCACTGAGAACAAACAACTGTTTGGTGACCTAAATCACATAAAATAACCTCAATAAAGCTGAAAGAAGAATAGAATAAAAAACAGCATCTTTTCCCAGTTTTAGAATCAACTCACCAATTGTAACTCAAAATTTAAATCAAGCCTGGGATATATTATTAAAAGAGATACTGAAAATGGTTTGAAGTCACAATGTTAGCAAACATGATTTTAGATAATTTGTTTAATGATTTCAAAGACTAAAGCACTGAAGTTTCTATTCTGTGCTTTGCCTGTATACATGTGAAGTCTGCATGCCAATTACACCTCAGCATCTTATGTATTTCCACCTTCTTTCCAAAAAGGAGGCCCACAACAGAACATTTTAAAACAAGTGATATATTTAACAATAAACAGGATTACATGTAACTAGGAGCCCATTATTAATCCTGAGCAATGAAGAGTAAGACATAAACTCTGAGAACAAGGTGGAAGCAGAGTAATAAGTAGGAGGGAAAAATCTAGTCAAAACAGAAGGGATGGGGTGCCTAGGTGGCCCAGTTGGTAGAGCATCAGAACTCAGCCCAGGTCATGATCTCACAGTTCTTGGGTTTGAGCCCTGCATCAGGCTCTGTGCTGAAAGTTTGGAGCCTGGACCCTCCTTCAGATACTCTCTCCCTCTCTGCCCCTCCTCTGCTTGCGCGTGCTCTCTCTCTCTCTTTCTCAAAAGTAAATAAACATTTTAAAAAATGTTTTAAGACTAAAAAAGAAAAGAAAAATGGACATATCAAGCTAACTCCATTGTGGAAATGAATGTCACCCCTGTTGTAGCTCAAAAGAGTACACCCAAGAAGAAAAAGCATTCAGAGTTAGAGCACCAATGGACAGAGAACACCTGCCATGAACCCAAGTTCATAAAACAACTGTATACCCAGCCAGAGCGACGATGACAAAGAACCATTTGATCCTCATGGCATTGTCTCAGAGGACCCCTTAATTCACAGTAAGAGTAAGAAGCCACCTAAACTGCCTTCTTCTTCACTGAAGTAGCTAACACAGCCCTGCTGACAGAACTTGGTAGGACACTGAGCCATTCTGCATTTGATTCCGCAATGCACAAAGAGGTGATTGTCAAATATATTTTAAACAGAGAGCAAATCTAATTTAAATTAAAGGGTAGTTCTGCTTTGAGAAATAGTTTTTGAGGCATTTATAAACCACTGAAAGGCTCATTCTAAAATGGAATGGCCTGCCCCATCTTATTAAAACCCATGGGGATGAAATATGAAGTCAGCAGTCATGGGCTTTTTAACTCTGCATTAATTGATTCTGGGTTCTTTGACCTTTAATTAATGAAAATAGACAAATGCACTTTCTAGTTTCAAAAGAAGCTTGAAATCATGTAAGCTGGGAGAACAATACAAACAAGCTGCTATTTATCTCATTAACAAATATTATAAAACAGATGTTGAAATCTGCAAGCCCTATTTCTGACTGATTCTGATCTTATTATTTATTTAAACCCTGTAAGTTTTCATAACTTTTTCCATTCAAAAGGAAAAAAAATATCAGGAAAGGAGGAAATACTTCTCTTCGGGTAAACTAGTCAGACATAAATAATTTTCAAAGGTTTTGTGACCTGGCTCCAGTAGTAAAAGAGACATCTTTCATAGAAAATAATTGCAGGCCAAAATTCCAGAGGTTTCATGAAGTACAAGAGTTTTACAAGAGGGCCTGATTAGATCAGCTATGAAGAGATGAAATTAAAATAATATACACAAATAGAATTATATGTTGAAAGTTTAACAAAAATGACTTTTGTTGTTTTGCTTTGGTTGCTTTTATAGAACTGAACAATTAAAAGTATTCCATTTAATGGATGGAACCTGAGGGTGTTATGCTGAGTGAAATAAGTCAGGTGGAGAAGGACAGATACCATATGTTTGCACATATAGGTGGATCAGGAGGAACTTAACGGCGGGCCATGGGGGAGGAGAAGGGGAAGAAAGTGGGGGAGAGGGAGGGAGCCAAACCATGAGAGACTCTTGAATACTGAGAACAAACTGAGGGTTGATGGGGGTGGGCGAGAGGGGAAGGGGGGTGATGGGCATGGAGGAGGGCACTTGTTGGGATGAGCACTGGGTGTTGTATGGAAACCAACTTGACAATAAACTATTTAAGAAAATAAATAAATAAAACAGTACCTGACTCACAGCATATGCTAAGCAGAATTATGAATAAAACTCTACCGTGAAGTAAAAAAAATATATTCCATTTAAAACAAGGTAAGTTATTGAAAAATCTCCCAGGAATTTTCAATAAAGCATAGTCTCCAAGGACATCCTGTTCTTTGTAGAAACCATGTCAATGTATAGAGCAAAGTGTCAGGAATATGAGGGATACGCAGTTATGTTTACCCTCCTGTTCAAAGACAGATGCTTCAGTTCAACAATTTGGGAAATACCAGGTTTGGCAATCTCTAAAATATCTTCCACCTCAAACATTCTGTGATTCTACTCTGTGATTATCATAATTTATTATGTATTCTTAGCTTGACCCCAAGAAGACTCTCTAGTCAGGTTCTGGTTGCCAAATACCTCTCCTTTCACCCCTGAGGGAATGGAGGGCCGTCTCCATGAAATCACTCCTGGGGTCCTGCCTCTTTTCCATTCATCACCCCCACCACGTGCACTGCGCTACAACCAATACAGACCTCATATCAGCACCCAAAATACTAACTGTTCATTTTTTATACTTGTATTACAGTTGACTCCATTTTATATTTCTATCATTTTTACCTCTTTTGAAACTACTTATATCCACTGTTCATCACTGTTAATGTTATACATAGTCTTTAGAATTAGGATAAGGCAGGGGCGCCTGGGTAGCTCAATCACTCAAGCATCCAACTTCAGCTTAGGTCATCATCTCCCAGTTCATGAGTTTGAGCCCCTCATTGGGCTCACTGCTGTAAGTGGAGAGCTTCCTTCAGATACTGTCTCCCTCTCTCTCTGCCTCTACACCCCCCTCAAAAATAAACATTGAAAAATATTTTTAAAAAAAGAATTAGGATAAGGCATTAAAATGTTATTGTGATTATCATGTTCCAAGCACTAAACGTTACACAAACTACATCATCCAGAACTTATAACCCTATGAGGTAGGAATTGTCACCCATTTTTTAAATAAGGAAACAGGCTCAGGAAAGACATTTGCCAAGGTAAAAAGTTACTCAGTGGTCTTGGAGCTGGGATTTAAGCCCAGGAACCTTCCCTCCGGAAACCACATTATTATCTTTCTTAATAGCCTTCCAATTAGACTATTGTCAGAAAGTCACGGTAAATTATTCTGGTAGCTTTACTTGACTTGAAGTACTTGTCAGATGTTAGGCCATTTTTATTTCTGGTCTCTTCAAGTCAGCTGGTATTTTCTCTCTTCCCATGTTTAGAGTCACTGTCCTTTTTGCTTTTACTACTGTTCCAGCGAAGCTTGACTGGTCAAAAAAATTCATTTTTCTTAATTTGAGTTACTTCTTGGTTCTAGAACTGTACTTCAGCTTCAGGCTCAACTACATGAAGTTCCAATTTAGAAGCATCCATTCATTAGGGACTTGTAGGTGGCTCAGTCAGTTAAGTGTCCAACTTTGGCTCAGGTCATGATCTCACAGTTCGTGAGTTCAAGCCATCAGTCTCTCTGTGGTCAGCACAGAGCCCACTTCAGATCCTTTGTCCCCTTCTCTCTCTGCCCCTCCCCTCCTTGAGCTCTCTCTCTCCAAAATAAATAAACATTTCAAAAAAAAAAATTTAAACGAAGCATCTATTCATTCATTTAGCCATTCAACAAATTTTATGAGTGCCTACCACATGCTAGGCACTGGGCAACCTTCAGTGAATGAAGCAGGAGAAGTCCCTACTCTCATATTTCTAATATTCAGTGTGAGTAGACAACAGTAAACAAGTATGCAGTATAGTATATTAGGTACTGACAGATGCTGTAGAGAGAATAATGTAGGAAAAAGAAGACAGGAAAATCTGGGCTTCAGGAGGCAACTGTTGTTGCCAAGTTTATAAGGATGGTCTAGGAAGGCCTCTCTGATAAGATGATATTTGAGCAGAGACACAAAAGAAAAGCAAATTAAAAATGAAATGATCTGGGCAAGAGAGATACAACACTAAGAGCAAAGGCCCAGAAGCAAGCACAATTCTGGAGTGTTTCCCTAACAATAAGAAGATCTTTGGGCTGGACCTGAGTGAGAAGAATGAGTTGATGGTTAAAGTCATTTGACTCCTCTGTAAGTCATTCAAAATGGCATTTCACTTGAAAGTATAAACCATATTCCAGAAAATTCATTTTATACTATATTAATATTTTTATACATTGTTTACCACTTTAGAGAATAAAAACTTTTCTCAGATATCTCATTTTCTTCTCAAAATAATCTGTCACTGAGTGATGGGTCTAATTTGATTATCCCAGTAACTAGCAAAGGGCCTAACACATAGTAGGTACTCAGTGAATGTGTATCTAATTTGTGAGTTGATACATTTATGAGTTGATTATATATATATTTAATTTTTGTATTGATTTATACTTTTTCTGCCTAACTCTTACATTAAGTTCTTTAGCATCTCTTCTTGTAGTCAGTTCCTGTAGGCTAACTTAACTAATCTGCTATATTTTTGGAAACCAGATCACAAAGCTTGTAGACCTATATGTAAAATAAAGTGACTGCAAGTGAAAGCAGGAAACCTTTTCTTAAAGAATAAGTTCAGTAGCTTTCATACTTGCTTCCTGGTAGCTGTTCTGATTACATAAGCATTTTTCTTATTTCTGCATTTACAGTTAGGCTCCAGCAGACTAAAGTTGCTAGTCAAAGTATACACTTGTGCCTTTACCCCAGCTTTCATTAAAAAAAAAAAAATTATAAAGCATTTCAGTCTGTTCCAAAAAGGATCCATGATCTGATCTAAAACCACACCAGGTGCCTCTTCATTGGACCAAATTTGGTGTCTTTACCTGAAGCACCCAGAGGTTTCTCTGGGCTCCATTTATCCTTTATTGAAGCAAGAGCTCCCATCCAGTGTTGAAGATCCATTCAATTTGTGCAACATGATTATAAAAGTGCCTCTTTTGATGGAGCACCTTAATATGTCCTCTCCATAGAAGCCATAACCTCTGTTTACCCCCTAGTTGTTCTACATAATTTTTTTTAAGTCTTCTCTTCTGGTTGGGAATTATTGTGCCATTGTCATTCATTCATTTATTCTTTCATTTTCAGTAAGTAGCTATTGCGAGCCCACTAGGGGCCAAGCACTGCTTTGGACACTAAAGATCAAGTACTGTAAAGACAGAGGTTATATCTTCTTTCTTGGAATGCTAAATGAATTATTCCAGTGGAGAAGAGCTAAGTGAATAGTTATAAATAAATAAATGCTAATAGTAATAGTAATGAGTTCTGTAAAGAACAAAATAAACCACAGAAAACAGGAAGCACAAAAGTAAAAACAAAAACAAAAACAAACCAAAAAAATCCCCGAAAACACAAAATTACATATATCTGTAAAAATCAGTCAAGAAAAGCACAATATAAAAGGATATAAAACATGATACCAAATATCTGAAACATGGAGGGGAGAGGAGTAAAGAATAAGTTCAAAATTAATAAACCATCAGCCTAATATAGGTTGATATATGCAGAAGATGTTACATAAAAACTGAATGGTAACCACAAATCAAAAGAAAAAGAAATAGATATGCAAAAAATAAAGAGTAAGAAATCCAAATGTGTATCCCTAAAGACAACCAGCAAACCATGAAAGAAAATCAGAAAAAGAACCACAAAACAAGTAACAAATGGTGATAAATAAATATCAGTAATTATTTTTAATGTAAAATGGACTCAATCAAAAGAATAGAGTAGCAGATTGGATAAAAAAATAAGATTCATCTATATGCAGCCGAAAAGAGATTCATTTCAGACCCAAAGACACTGGCAAATTGAAAGTAAGGGCATTAAGAAATATTTATCATGCAAATGGATGTCAATGAAAGCTGGAGTGGCTGTACTTATATCAGACAAAACAGACTTAAACTCTGTAAAAAGAGACAAAAAAGGGCACTATTTAACAATAAAGGGGACAATTCAACAAGAAGATGTAACAATTGTGAATATATATGCACCCAACATAAAGCACTTAAATCATGAAATAGTGAATAACGAATACAAAGGAACACATCCATAGTACAATAATACTGTGGGTACTTTAACACCACATTTACATCAATGAACAGATCATCTAAACAAAATCAGTAAAGAAACAGTGGCTTTGAATGCTAAACTGGAACAGATGGATTTAACAAATATATTCACAATATTCCATCCTAAAACAGCAGAATTCACATTTTTGTCAGGTACACACAATATTCTCCAGAATAGATCACATACTAAGCTACCAAACAGGCCTCAACAAATTCAAAAAGACTGAAGTCATACCATGCATCTTTTCTGACCACAATGCTATGAAATTAGAAATCAACCACATAAACAATTCTGGAAAGACCACAGATCCATGGAGGTTAAATAACATGCTATTATACAATGAGTAGGTCAGGGACACCTGGATGGCTCAGTTGGGTAAGCGTCTGACTTTGGTTCAGGTCATGTCTGATGGTTGGTGAATTCAAGCCCTGCATTGGGCTCTGTGCGGACTGAGCAGAGCCTGGAGGCTGCTTCCAGTTCTGTGTCTCCCTCTCTCTCTCTGCCCCTCCCCCACTCACACTTTCTCTCTCTCAAAAATAAATAAACATTAAAAAAAGAAAACAGGGGCCCCTGGGTGTCTTAGTCGGTTAAGCGTCCGACTTTCGCTTAGGTCATGATCTCGTGGTTCATGGGTTTGAGCCCCGCGTCGGACTCTGTGCTGACTGCCAGCTCAGAGCCTGGAGCCTGTTTCAGTCTGTGACTCCCTCTCTCTCTGACCCTCCCCTGCTCACGCTGTCTCTCTCTCTCTCTCTCCTAGAAATAAATAAAACATTAAAAAATAAAATAAAATAAAAAAAGAAAACAATGAATGGGTCAGCCAAGAAATCAAAAAGCACATGGAAACAAATGAAAATGAAAGCACAGAGGCCCAAAATCTTTGAGATGCAACAAAGCAGTTCTAAAAGGGAAGTTTATAGCAATATAGGCCTAACTCAAGAAGCAGGAAAATCTCTAATAAACAACCAAACCTTGCATCTAAGACAGCTAGAAAATACAACAACAAACAAAACCCAAAACCACAAGAAGGAAGGAAATTAATAAAGATTAGAGCAGAAATAAATGATATAGAAACTTAAAAAACAACAGAACACAATGAAACCAGGAGCTGGTTCTTTTTGATAAGATCAACAAAATTGAAAAACTTCTAGCCATTCTCAGCCAGTAAAAAAAAAACAAAAAACACTCAAGTAAACAAAATCACCAATGAAAGAGGAGAAATACACAATACCACAGATCTACAATTCTAAGAGAATTTTATGAAGAACTATATGTCAACAAATTAGATGACCTAGAAAATGGATAAATTCCTGGAAATATATAATCTGCCAAAACTGAAGCAGGAAGAAATAGAAAATTTTAACAGTCCAGTTGCAAGCAAATTGAATCAGTAATCAAAATCCCCCAACAGGGAAAAGTCCAGGAGCAGTCCAAAATTAACAGGCTAATTCTACCAAACATTAAAG
The DNA here is from genome assembly GCF_008692635.1 of Crocuta crocuta. Taxonomy (NCBI): domain Eukaryota; kingdom Metazoa; phylum Chordata; class Mammalia; order Carnivora; family Hyaenidae; genus Crocuta; species Crocuta crocuta. Next base: position 230,738 of record NW_027530073.1, read on the forward strand.
AAGAATTAATACCTATTCTACTCAAACTAGTCCAAAAAATAGATGAAGGAAAACTTCCAAATTCATTCCATGAAGCAAGTGTCACCCTGATATCAAAACCAGGTAAAGACATCACTCAAAAAGAGAACTATAGGTCAGTATCTCTGATGAACCCATAGATGCAAAAATCCTCAAAATACTAACACCCTGAATCCGACAATACATTTAAAAAATCACTCACCATGATGAAGTGAGATTTTCCTGGGATACAAGTGTGGCTCAATATTTGCAAATCAATCAGTGTGATGCATCACATCAATGAGAGAAAGGATAGGAGCACCTGGAAGTCTCAGTCAGTTAAGTGTATGACTCTTGGTTTTGGCTCAAGTCATAATCTCACAGTTTGTGAGTTCAAGCCCCATGTCAGGTCCTTCATGGATGGTGCAGACCCTGCCTGGGATTCTCTCTCTCCCTCCCCCTCTATTCCTCTCCTGCTCTCTCTCTTTCAAAAATAAACAAACTTTTTAAAAAAAGAGAGAAATAGTAAAAAATGTGATTATCTCAATAAACACAGAAAAAGGATTTGACAAAGTAAAACATATATTCATGAAAAAGGCCCTTATTAATGAAGATTTAGAGGAAATATACCTCAACATAATAAAGGCCATATATGAAAAACTCACAAATAACATCATACTCAATGGGGGAGAACTGAGAGCTTTCCCCCTAAGTTCAGGAGCAGGACAGGGATATCCACTCTGACCACTGTTAAATAACATAGTACAGGAAGTCCCAGCCACAGCAATCAGACAAGAAAAATAAATAAAAGGCATACAAACTGACAAGAATGAAATAAAACTCTCACTCTTCACAGATGACATGATACTCTATGTGGAAAATCCAAAAGATTCCAACAAAAAACTGCTAGAACTGATACATGAATTCAGCACAGTTGTAGGATATAGAATCAATGTACAGAAATTGGTTGCAATTCTAGACACCAATAATGATGGAGCAGAAAGAGAAATCAAGGAGTTGATACCATTTACAATTGCACCAAAAACCGTAAGATACCTGGAATAAACCTAACCAAAGAGGTATGCTGAAAAATAAAGACAGATTATGAAATAAATTGAAGAAGACACAAAGAAATGGAAAAGCATTCCATGTTCATGGATTGGAAGAACAAATATTGTTAAAATGTAGATAGCACCCACAGCAATCTACACAGTCAGTGCAATCCCTATCAATATAACACCAGCATTATTCACAGAGCTATAACAAACAATTCTAAAATTTGTATGGAACCACAAAAGATCCCAAATAGTCAATTAATGTTTAAAAGGAAATCCAAAGCTGGAGACATCACAATTCCAGACTTCAAACTGCATTACAAAGCTGTAATCATCAAACAGAATGGTACTGGTACAAAAGCAGACACAGAGATCAATGGAACAGAATAGAGAAACCCAGAAATGGACTCACAAATGTATGACCAACTAATCTTCAACAAAGCAGGAAAGAATATCCAATGGGAAAGAGTCTCTTTAACAAATGGTACTGGCAAAACTGGAAAACAACATGCAGAAGAATGAAATTGGACCACTTTCTTACACCATACCCAAAAATGTATTCAAAATGGATGAAAGACCTAAATGTAAGACAGGAAACCATCCAAATCCTAGAAGAGAACAGAAGCAGTAAGTTCTTTGATATTGGCCTTAGCAACTTTTTTCCAGACATGTATCCTGAGGCAAGGGGAAAAAACACAAAAATAAACTATTGGGACTATGTCAAAATAAAAAGCTTCTGCACAGTGAAGAAACAATCAACAGAACTAAAAGGCAACTTTTGGAACAGGAGAAGATATTTGCAAATGATATTAATGATAAAGGTTTAGTATTCAAAATATATAAGGAACTGATACAATTCAACATTCAAAAAACAAATAATCCAATTAAAAATGGGGAGAAGACATAAACAGACATTCCCAAAGAAGACATACAGATAGCCGACAGACATAAAAAGATGTTCAACATCACTTATCATTAGGGAAATGCAAAACAAAACTGTAATGAAATATCACCTCACACCTCTCAGAATGGCTAAAATCAACAACACAAGAAATAATGGGTGTTGGTGAGGATGTGGAGAAAGGGGAACCCTCTTGCACTGTTAGTGGAAATGCAAACTGGTGTAGCCACCCTAGAAACAGTATGGAAAACTTTCCTCAAAAAGTTAAAAATAGAACTACCCTATGATCCAGCAATTGTACTACTAGATATTTACTCAAAGAATACAAAACTAGTAATTCAAAGGAATACATGCACCCCCAGTGTTTACAGCAGGAGCATTATCCACAATTATATCCATGATAGCCAAATTGTGGAAACAGCCCAAATGTCCATTGGCTGATAGATAAAAATGAAGTGGTATAGGGGCACTTGGGTGGCTCAACTGGTTAAGTGTCTGACTCTTGGTTTCAGCTAAGGTCATGATCTCACAGTTTGTGAGTTCGAGCCCCACATCAGGCTCTGTGCTGAAAGTGTGGAGCCTGCTTCGGATTCTCTCTCTCCTTCTCCCTCTGCCCCTTGCCCACTTGCTCTCTCTGTCAAAAATAAATTAGACTTAAAATAATTTTTAAATTAAAAAATGAGGTGGTATTTATATAAATGTAATATTAGCCACAAAATAGAAGAACGAAATCTTGCCATTTGCAATGACATAGATGGATCCAGAGAATATTAAAGTAAGAGAAATATATCAGTCAGAGAAAGGCAAATACCATATGATTTTACTCATATGTAGAATTTAAGAAACAAAACAAATGAGCAAAGAAAAAGAGAGAACGAGAGAGAGACAAATCAAGATACACACTCTTAACTGTAGAGAACAAAGTGATGGTACCAGAGGGGAGGTGTGTAGAGGGATGGGTGAAATAGATGACGGGGATTAAAGAGTACATTTATCATGATGAGCACTGAGTAATGTACAGAATTGTTGAGTCACTATATTGTACACTGGAAATTAATATAACATTATATGTTAATTATACTGGAATTAAATTTTCTTAATTTCAAAAAAACTTAATTTCAAAAAAGAAAAACAAATATGGTACTTAAGGGGTTTCCAACATACCTCTGCAACTATTAGTGGAAGTCTAATTTATTCTGAAATAATAGTAAGTGGGTTGAGATGCTTCAGTCCCCTCATATGGAATCCTAGACCTTTGCTTCCTTTTCTGCTTTGCTGCTAAAAGCAAGTATTTTAAATTATTAAGGCATCAAAATTATGTTTTTTACAACACATAAAAACCTTTTTCTGTATAACTGAATAAGATATAACTTACAGTTTCCTAAAGATACCATATTATAAAAAACAACTAATTTTTTAAAAAAAATTTTAAATATTTATTTTTGAGAGAGAGAGAACCAGAGCACGAGCAGGGGAGGGGCAGACAGAGAGGGAGACCCAGAATCTGAAGCAGGCTCCAGGCTCCGAGATGTCAGCTTAGAGCCCGAGGTGAGGCTCAGACTCACAGACCATGAGATTGTGATCTGAGCTGGAGTCAGATGCTTAACTGGTGCCCCTAAACTGAACTACTCTTTATGTTTATTTCTTTTTTTAAAGTATATTAGTATTTTGACTATTTGAGTATATCAACCATAAACTAAATAGAATATGTATAACAATTTCAAGTGAACACTTAGTGAGAATAGCACATATTTAATTATTCTTTATTTTCCCACTCACATATTATTTGCCAATTTTGTGTCAACAAATGTTCTAGCAAAACCATCTCTCATCTGTATAATTTAGAGTGGACTAATAATAATAATAATTTGCTCTGGACTAGTGTAAGTATATATCAGAAATAATTTAAGATTACTATATAAATGTTTTTCTCCTTGACTTTCACCCAAACCTTTATCCTTAATCTGGGTAATACAAACAATAAAATACATGAACATTGAACGCGACAATGAAGAATTCACTCAGAAAGGAATACAAAGCTTTGTAAAAGTTATTATGCTACAGCTACTTGTATCATCTTCCTCTTTTGATTAAAATCCTCAGTGCTGATTAGACATCCCTAAAAGTACTAAGGTTTAATTTGAAAATACTTTTTTTAAATTTTAGGCATATGCCTGCTTTAGGATCAGGTTCAGAGGAAGAGAGAAATTATTCCATTAACAGAGCTAAAACTCCACTTCTATATGCAGGGGAAGGTTTTAGGGCCATTTACCCATTTGATCTTTATACCTAACTCATGAGTAGTATATTGTTATTACTATTTCCCAGAGAAGGAAACTGATCTGAGAGGTTCATTAACTTGTCCAGGCTTGTGCAGTAGTCAAATGGCAGAGTCAGATGCCTAAGTCACTCTGATTCCAAATCTGCTATGCATTCATCATGCACATGTTAGTGAGGCCACACTCAAGGACTAAGAATTCAGCATAGGGTGGCCACTACTTAAGGCAATGTCAGTAATAAGAAGGACAATCTTTAAAACACTTGGCTATAATTAGCAAATTCCTAGGTGAAAGTTCCGTATCCATTTTCCCAAATGTGATGAGGCTCATGTAAAACATAGAAAACACACTCACACCTTTGGTATTTATATTTTAAGTTAGCAGGATAAATATAGTTTCCCCCTTTTTGTGCATAGACTTTAAATTTATAAAATAGTCAACTAAACAGTAAGTGATTGATTTACCATTAGGATTGTTATTGTCAGGTAGTCAGCTCTAGGTCTTCAAGTTTCTTGTCAAGAGAGTTAAATACTATTATAACAAATGGCCAAATTTTATGTACTCCACTGGCTTACTGAACATGCCTGCATCTCCTTATTTCCAGCCTCAGTGTCATGTCATTGCATAGGCAGGTGAAATAATGTAGTTGGCCCCGGCTTTATTACTCATTGTTGTCCTCTAAAGCTGTCTTCTAATTGTGCAAGATGCCTTCACTCTAATATTATGCCTAATTAACTGTTTTCAGCAAATTTCAGTGTTTTTCTGATGTGGGAAGAGGTCTTCTATAGAAAACCTTTCTAGTTCTATACCTGGTGATGAGATCAAGGTGAAGCTATGGTGTTAAGGCCCTTCAGTATCCTACTGTCCAGCTCCACATCCAGTGCACTGAGTGACTGTTCTTTAATATGCATACCAGTGGATAAACATTCCTAGTTTGGCTGGGTATTCACTGACCAAACTAGTCTTCCCATCCACCTCATACCTTTAGGTATTGGAAACTAAGAGTGACAACTAGTTGGTGAAAGTGATACAAAAAGGCATCTCTTATTTCCTTCTAGTGGATTTTGTCACCAATGGCTCTGTATGCCAGTAGTAAGGGTGTTCACTGTTAGTATCCTTGTTCTTTCTATGGAAAACAGAAGCAGTGAGCTTTGAAATCCAAATCCTTGTTTGAATCACTTCTTCAACACTTTAAGGGGAAAGTCCCTTAAACTATGTAAATCATATCTATTGTGTCTGAAATGTGAATAATGATCTTTTACATCATATACCTGTGATGCCTGAGTGTGCATGTTTATATGTAGATACATACATAGATAAATACAAGATCTTGCAATTAGCTGCTCACTTGTTCTCATTTACTTTATGAGATACAGATACATTGTATATATTTATATTTAGGGAATATTTGATTAGGAAAATGATAAGTCTAAAAATTTTGTGCTGAAACACTATTTTTGCCTGCTGCTGAAAAACCACACTCAGCACCAAAATGTCTTCCCCTGTTTTAATTTGGCTCACCCACTCCTTTAGTTACCTTGTAAAAGATAAAAACAGGTCAAAATATTATCTGGGAAGCACAGATGAGAAACACAAAATTAGTAAATGTTCCCTCAAGGAATGTCACACATGTAATGAATACTAACATGAATCTCCATATAAAATGGTTTTGCAGTTATTTTTAAACTTTGCCTCTTTGATTTACTTTAATTGATATATTCATTCTGTTAAAGGAAGTTGGAGAAAATCCAAAGATATATAAAAGCTCCCATTTTGCTTAGTTCTCAGAGCTCAATTTCTTTAAATTAGATCTTCTTGGCCTTCAAATAGATCTTTTAATGCCTGCAAGTGTTTTTGGCTTTGTAGAATGAAGCCTCAAGAAACTAAGTTAGTGGGGTAGCACACAGAATCAAGATTTGAAAAAAATCATTTTGGAAATAGTCAAATTTTCATTTTAAACTATATTCAAAGTGCAATTCTCTTATAGTTTTAAATGAATCTTATGTTCTTTTTTAATACTTTCTTAAGCATCTTCAAATTTGCTGGAAAATTGTTTTGTCTGCCAAAGATTAAACAGAATTATTCTTATCTCCTGCAAAAATGGTTACTTCATTGTTTTATAAATATGTATTGGTATATAGAACAGTATTTATATTAGACAAAGATTATAAACAACCCAAAGGTACAACAGTAAGATGAAATGGTTAATAAATTATAAGGTACCTATTTGATGCATTATTCTGCACCCATTAACCAATTTGGTTTTGGAAGGTTAATGTGAACGGAGAAAGCTCATAATGTACTATTAGATGACAAAGGCAAAATTCAAAACTCTGTATTTTTAGTAATAATAGGTACAGTTCTAATTTTTGCTTTATGGCTCTAATCTCACTTACCTATATATTTCTGTGTATACTTAGATGTATGTTGTTTTTTGTAATTGGGAAAGAATTCATTCTTCAGAGATGGATTTATTAGTGATTTTAATTTTTTTAACTAGAAAAAGTAATATGTATTTTATTTACTTTCTATTTATTTAAATTCAGTTCCTTAACATATAGTGTAGTATTGGTTTCAGGAGTAGAATTTAGTGATTCATCACTTACACATAACACCCAGGGCTCATCACAAGTGCCCTCCTTTTTTTTTTTTTTTTTTTTAATGTTTTTATTTTTTTTTTGAGCGAGATAGAGACAGAGCATGAGCAGGGGAAGGACAGGGAGAGAGGGAGACACAGAATNTGAACACTTAGTGAGAATAGCACATATTTAATTATTCTTTATTTTCCCACTCACATATTATTTGCCAATTTTGTGTCAACAAATGTTCTAGCAAAACCATCTCTCATCTGTATAATTTAGAGTGGACTAATAATAATAATAATTTGCTCTGGACTAGTGTAAGTATATATCAGAAATAATTTAAGATTACTATATAAATGTTTTTCTCCTTGACTTTCACCCAAACCTTTATCCTTAATCTGGGTAATACAAACAATAAAATACATGAACATTGAACGCGACAATGAAGAATTCACTCAGAAAGGAATACAAAGCTTTGTAAAAGTTATTATGCTACAGCTACTTGTATCATCTTCCTCTTTTGATTAAAATCCTCAGTGCTGATTAGACATCCCTAAAAGTACTAAGGTTTAATTTGAAAATACTTTTTTTAAATTTTAGGCATATGCCTGCTTTAGGATCAGGTTCAGAGGAAGAGAGAAATTATTCCATTAACAGAGCTAAAACTCCACTTCTATATGCAGGGGAAGGTTTTAGGGCCATTTACCCATTTGATCTTTATACCTAACTCATGAGTAGTATATTGTTATTACTATTTCCCAGAGAAGGAAACTGATCTGAGAGGTTCATTAACTTGTCCAGGCTTGTGCAGTAGTCAAATGGCAGAGTCAGATGCCTAAGTCACTCTGATTCCAAATCTGCTATGCATTCATCATGCACATGTTAGTGAGGCCACACTCAAGGACTAAGAATTCAGCATAGGGTGGCCACTACTTAAGGCAATGTCAGTAATAAGAAGGACAATCTTTAAAACACTTGGCTATAATTAGCAAATTCCTAGGTGAAAGTTCCGTATCCATTTTCCCAAATGTGATGAGGCTCATGTAAAACATAGAAAACACACTCACACCTTTGGTATTTATATTTTAAGTTAGCAGGATAAATATAGTTTCCCCCTTTTTGTGCATAGACTTTAAATTTATAAAATAGTCAACTAAACAGTAAGTGATTGATTTACCATTAGGATTGTTATTGTCAGGTAGTCAGCTCTAGGTCTTCAAGTTTCTTGTCAAGAGAGTTAAATACTATTATAACAAATGGCCAAATTTTATGTACTCCACTGGCTTACTGAACATGCCTGCATCTCCTTATTTCCAGCCTCAGTGTCATGTCATTGCATAGGCAGGTGAAATAATGTAGTTGGCCCCGGCTTTATTACTCATTGTTGTCCTCTAAAGCTGTCTTCTAATTGTGCAAGATGCCTTCACTCTAATATTATGCCTAATTAACTGTTTTCAGCAAATTTCAGTGTTTTTCTGATGTGGGAAGAGGTCTTCTATAGAAAACCTTTCTAGTTCTATACCTGGTGATGAGATCAAGGTGAAGCTATGGTGTTAAGGCCCTTCAGTATCCTACTGTCCAGCTCCACATCCAGTGCACTGAGTGACTGTTCTTTAATATGCATACCAGTGGATAAACATTCCTAGTTTGGCTGGGTATTCACTGACCAAACTAGTCTTCCCATCCACCTCATACCTTTAGGTATTGGAAACTAAGAGTGACAACTAGTTGGTGAAAGTGATACAAAAAGGCATCTCTTATTTCCTTCTAGTGGATTTTGTCACCAATGGCTCTGTATGCCAGTAGTAAGGGTGTTCACTGTTAGTATCCTTGTTCTTTCTATGGAAAACAGAAGCAGTGAGCTTTGAAATCCAAATCCTTGTTTGAATCACTTCTTCAACACTTTAAGGGGAAAGTCCCTTAAACTATGTAAATCATATCTATTGTGTCTGAAATGTGAATAATGATCTTTTACATCATATACCTGTGATGCCTGAGTGTGCATGTTTATATGTAGATACATACATAGATAAATACAAGATCTTGCAATTAGCTGCTCACTTGTTCTCATTTACTTTATGAGATACAGATACATTGTATATATTTATATTTAGGGAATATTTGATTAGGAAAATGATAAGTCTAAAAATTTTGTGCTGAAACACTATTTTTGCCTGCTGCTGAAAAACCACACTCAGCACCAAAATGTCTTCCCCTGTTTTAATTTGGCTCACCCACTCCTTTAGTTACCTTGTAAAAGATAAAAACAGGTCAAAATATTATCTGGGAAGCACAGATGAGAAACACAAAATTAGTAAATGTTCCCTCAAGGAATGTCACACATGTAATGAATACTAACATGAATCTCCATATAAAATGGTTTTGCAGTTATTTTTAAACTTTGCCTCTTTGATTTACTTTAATTGATATATTCATTCTGTTAAAGGAAGTTGGAGAAAATCCAAAGATATATAAAAGCTCCCATTTTGCTTAGTTCTCAGAGCTCAATTTCTTTAAATTAGATCTTCTTGGCCTTCAAATAGATCTTTTAATGCCTGCAAGTGTTTTTGGCTTTGTAGAATGAAGCCTCAAGAAACTAAGTTAGTGGGGTAGCACACAGAATCAAGATTTGAAAAAAATCATTTTGGAAATAGTCAAATTTTCATTTTAAACTATATTCAAAGTGCAATTCTCTTATAGTTTTAAATGAATCTTATGTTCTTTTTTAATACTTTCTTAAGCATCTTCAAATTTGCTGGAAAATTGTTTTGTCTGCCAAAGATTAAACAGAATTATTCTTATCTCCTGCAAAAATGGTTACTTCATTGTTTTATAAATATGTATTGGTATATAGAACAGTATTTATATTAGACAAAGATTATAAACAACCCAAAGGTACAACAGTAAGATGAAATGGTTAATAAATTATAAGGTACCTATTTGATGCATTATTCTGCACCCATTAACCAATTTGGTTTTGGAAGGTTAATGTGAACGGAGAAAGCTCATAATGTACTATTAGATGACAAAGGCAAAATTCAAAACTCTGTATTTTTAGTAATAATAGGTACAGTTCTAATTTTTGCTTTATGGCTCTAATCTCACTTACCTATATATTTCTGTGTATACTTAGATGTATGTTGTTTTTTGTAATTGGGAAAGAATTCATTCTTCAGAGATGGATTTATTAGTGATTTTAATTTTTTTAACTAGAAAAAGTAATATGTATTTTATTTACTTTCTATTTATTTAAATTCAGTTCCTTAACATATAGTGTAGTATTGGTTTCAGGAGTAGAATTTAGTGATTCATCACTTACACATAACACCCAGGGCTCATCACAAGTGCCCTCCTTTTTTTTTTTTTTTTTTTTAATGTTTTTATTTTTTTTTTGAGCGAGATAGAGACAGAGCATGAGCAGGGGAAGGNGAGGGTAAGAGAGAGAGGGAGTCACAGACCGAAACAGGCTCCAGGTTCTGAGCTGGCAGTCAGCACAGAGCCCGATGCGGGGCCCGAACCCACGAACCGCGAGATCATGACCTAAGCGAAAGTCGGACGCTTAACCGACTAAGCCACCCAGGCGCCCCACAAGTGCCCTCCTTAATGCCTATCACCCATTTAGCTCATCCACTGACCCAACTCCCCTCCAGACACCCTGAGTTTGTTCTCTATATTTGAGAGGCTTTTATAGTTTGCCTCCCTCTCTCTTTTCATCTTATTTTTCCTTCCCTTCTTCTATGTTCATCTGTTTTGATTCTTAAATTCCACATATGAGTGAAATCATATGATATTTGTCTTTCCCTGACTTATTTCACTTAGCATAGTATCCTCTAGTTCCATCCACACTGTTGCAAATGGTAAGATTTCATTCTTTTTGAGCCAGGTAAAATTCCAGTGTGTGTGTGTGCGCGCGCGTGTGTGTGTGTATCACATTTTCTTTATCCATTCATTAGTCAATGGACATTTGGCTCCTTCCATAATTTGGCTATTGTTGATAGCATTAGGGTGTGTGTGTCCTTTCAAATCATCATTTTTGTATCCTCTGGATAAATACCTAGTAGTGCAATTCATGGGTCTTATAGTAGTTCTGTTTTTAATTTTTTGAGGAAACCCCACACTGTTTTCCAGAGTGGCTGCACCAGTTTGCATTCCCATCAGCAGTTCAAAAGAGATCCTCTTTCTCTGCATCCTCACCAACATCTGTTTCCTAAGTTGTTTATTTTAGCCACTCTAACAGATGGGAGGTGGTATCTCATTGTGGTTTTGATTTGTTTTTCTCTGATGATGAATGATGATGAGCATCTTTTCATGTGTCTGTTAGCCATCTGGATGTCCTCTTTGGAAAAGTGTCAATTCAGGTCTTTTGCCCTTTTCTTCACTGGATTATTTGTCTTTTTTGAGTGTTGAATTTGGTAAGTTCTGTATAGATTTGTGGATATTAACCCTTATCTGATATGTCATTTGTAAATATATTCTCCCATTCCAAAAATTACCTTTCAGTTTTGTTGATTGTTTCCTTCACTGTGCAGAAACTTTTTATCTTGATGAGGTCTCAATAGTTCATTTTTGTTTTTGTTTCCCTTGCCTTTGGAGATATGTCTAGTAAGAAATTGCTGCAACCAAAGTCAAAGAGGCAGCTGCCTGTTTTCTCCTCTAGGATTTTGATGGATTCCTGTCTTACATTTAGGTCTTTCATCCATTCTTAATACATTTTTGAATATGGTATAAGAAAGTGGTCCAGTTTTGCCAGTACCATTTGCTAAAGAGACTCTTTCCCATTGGATATTCTTTCCTGCTTTGTTGAAGATTAGTTGGCCATACATTTGTGAGTCCGTTTCTGTTTCTCTATTCTGTTTCTATTCTGTTCCATTGATCTCTGTGTCTGCTTTTGTACCAGTACAATTCTGTTTGATGATTACAGCTTTGTAATACAGTTTGAAATCTGGAATTGTGATGCCTCCAGCTTTGGATTTCCTTTTAAACATTACTTTGGCTATTTGGGATCTTTTGTGGTTCCATACAAATTTTAGAATTGTTTGTTCCAGCTCTGTGAATAATGTTGATGCTATATTGATAGAGATTGCACTGACTGTGTAGATTGCTTTGGGTGCTATCTACATTTTAACAATATTTGTTCTTCCAATCCATGAACATGGAATGCTTTTCCATTTCTTTGTGTCTTCAATTTCTTTCATTAAGCTTTCTATAGTTTTCAGCATACAGGTCTTTTACCTCCTTGGTTAGGTTTATTCCTAGGTATCTTACAGTTTTTGGTGCAATTGTAAATGGTATCAACTCTTTGATTTCTCTTTCTGCTGCGTTATTATTGGTGTCTAGAAATGCAACCAATTTCTGTACATTGATTCTATAATCTGTGACTTGCTGAATTAATGTATCAGTTTTAGCAGTTTTCTGTTGGAGTCTTTTGGGTTTCCCACATAGAGTGTCATATCATCTGCAAAGAGAGAATGCTTTACTTCATTCTTGTCAGTTTGTATGCCTTTTATTTATTTTTGTTGTCTTATTGCTAAGGCTAGGACTTCTGGTACTGTGTTGAACAACACTGGTCATAGTGGATATCCCTGTCATGTTCCTGACCATAGAGGAAAAGATCTGTTTTTCTCCATCGAGGATGATATTAGCTGTGGGTTTTACACATAGGGCTTTTATGATGTTGTGGTATATTCTTTCTATCCCTACTTTCTTGAGGGTTTTTATCAAGAAACGATGCTGTATTTTGTCAAATGCTTTTTCTGCATCTATTGACAGGACCATATGGTTCTTATCCTATCTTTTAGTAATGTGGTATATCACATTGATTGTGAATATTGAGCCAGCTCTGCAGCCCAGGAATAAATCCCACTTTATCAAGGTGAATAATTCTTTTAATATACTGTTGAATTCAGTTGCTAGTATCTTTTTGAGAATTTTTGCATCCAGTTTCATCAGGGATATTAGCTTATAATTCTCCTTTTTAGAGGGGTCTTTGTCTGGTTTTAGAATCAAGGTAATGCTGGCTTCATAGAATGAGTGTGGAAGCTTTCCTTCCATTTCTACTTTTTTGAACAGTTTGAGAATAGGTATTAACCCTTCTTTAAATATCTGGTAGAATTCCCCCTGGGAAGCCTTTTGGCACAGATTTCTTGGGAGATTTTTGATGACTGATTCAATTTCTTTGCAGGTAATGGGCCTATCAAATTTTCTATTTCTTCCTGTTTCAGTATGTTTCTAGGAATTTGTCCATTTCTTCCAGATTTCCCAGTTTTGTTGGCATATAATATTTCATAGTATTCTCTTATAATTGTTTGTATTTCTATGGTGTCAGTTGTGGTCTCTATTTCATTTGTGATTTTATCTGTTTTAGTCCTTTTTTCTTTTTGATAAGTCTGGCTAGAGCTTTATCAATTTTTTTAAATCTTTCAAAGAACCAGTTCTTAGTTTTGTCGATCTGTTCTACTGTTTGTTTGTTTTTGAAGTTTATTCATTTTTGAGAGAAAGAGAGACAAAGTGTGAGCAGGGGAGGAGCAGAGTGAGAGAGGAAGACACAGAATCTGAATCGGGCTACAGGCTCTGAGCTATCAGCAAACAGCCTGACCCAGGGCTCAAACTCATGAACCATGAGATCATGACCTTAGCTGAAGTTGGACGCTTAACTAACTGAGCCACCCAGGTTCCCCTCTACTGGTTTTGTTGTTGTTGTTGTTTATATACCATTTTTTCTGCTCTAGTCTTTGTTATTTCCCTTCTTCTGCTGGCGTAGGCTTTATTTGCTGTTCCTTTTCTAGCTCCTTTAGGTGTAAGGTTAGTAATGTGTTATTTTAAAAATAATTAATGATGCGTGGAATTGTAAATTACCTTACCAATTTTATAGAAATTACCTACCTAATTATATAGAAAGTTTTGGAACAGTTAAAAATAAAAGTACCATTTTTCAATAACCAGACTTTTTCTGACAACAGAAATCTGTTCTTAGGGTTCTTGAATTGGAGACCACTAACTGATACCTCTGCAAGGGGTTGTGATTCTTTACCTCCTCCATGACCAACATACTCTGCACATCAGAGAGGGTTTACTTGCCCAAAATGTAGTTGGTTTTCTGAATTTGATACCAGAACATTGATTTGGCTTATTATGATTATATTTTTAGATATTACCACACCATTTTTGACATGTTACACATAGAAAATAATCATTTATATTATTTTTATAATACTTTATTTATAGCAATAATAGACTAGCTCAGTTTTAAATAGACTAATGCTGAATAAAATCATTCTAGCAATGAAGAATTCAATGAAAAGGATAGAATGTAAGAATATTGCTTGGTGTTCTAGCTTGTAGCACTTCAGAAGCATATTTTGAAAAGATGAAAGTAGTGGATGAATATATAACATTGTTTTCATATATACTTCCAAAATATGGCTTCTAAAAACAACAGTATAAGAGATACTGTGGGTTTATATTAAGTATATAAACAACATCTAGAAATAAATTTCTCTTTTCACCAGATATAGGCATAATGCTTGTATCTACTATCTGTTTCAGTATATCTTTTATGTGTTTTAGTGTTTGTTTCTAGAATTTCAAATACATGTGTAAGATGCCAACTGAAACCTGAATAATCATGGCTAGTTCAGTAATTTGAATCAACATATTCTAGTTGACATAGAGGTTAGTTCACAGGTATATAATTTGGCTTCTAAGGCTAAAGAACAGGATAGGTTTGTTTGTTTGTTCTTTTGCTTTCTTATCAAGTATTGTAAATGTTTTAAAAGGCAATCAAGGGTCATATAGCAAAACTCAAGCTTAGCTGAGGATTTTATTTTCAAACAAACAAAAAGAAAAATCTTCCAACTTTAAGATTAAAGCAATGAACACACAAGAAATTATTTTAAAATGGATTTCAAGTCTATATTTTAACCACTGAATAAAGTGAGCAAATGAATAAATAAAGTAAGGTGGATAAAGAAGAAGACAAGATCTAAGGGGAAGGAAAAATAAAAAGAGCCAGCTAGAATGTTCTACTGGGGAGAAGAAATGAAAAAGAAGGAGAGAGGGAAGGCTAAAGGAGACTGAAGGTAAATGAGAAATTAGAAAAACAATTTTTAAGTAAATGAGACAAATGAATGATATAATTATCAGTAATATATAATTATATACATAAAATATATAATTCCTGATAATTATATCAACACCTCATATTTTATGCCACTTTAAAAAAAAACTTATCAAGCACTCCTACATATATTATCCCTTTTAGAATCGTCATCACAATTCTGTGAGTTACATAATTATCTCCACTCTAATAAATGAAGGGAAAAGTCAGAGAATATGAATTGTCTACCATCACTAACAATAACAACAACCATATTAATAGTACTGATAGTAGCAGCTGCAATAAGAGAGGAGGAACAACTAATAATTGTTGAGCACCTATTATGTGCCAGTCACTATGCCAAGATCATAAAAGCATGTAACCCTCACGATGTGCTTTGAGGTAATTGTTATTATCCATAGTTTACATGTGATGAGTCTGAGGTCTAAAAATGTTAATAACATGCCCAATACTGAATAGAGACAGATCCAGAATTCCAGCTGAGGGACTCTGACTCCCAAGTCTTACATGACTTCACTATAAGTCCCAGAGATGGTGTTTAAACCCATACCTTCTGGGCACCTGGGTGGTTCATTCAGTTAAGTGTCCAACTCTTGGTTTCAGCTCAGGTCATGATCTCATGGTTTGTGCCCCCCCCCTCAAAATAAATAAAAACTTTAATTAAGTAAGTGAATAAATAAATAATAAATATTTCCATACCTTCTAATTGCATACCTTATGCTCCTTCCATAAGGACAGAAGGAGAAAGGCTCACACCTTACATCCAGGCAACACCACTCCTCACCCATTTAAACAATAAGACTGTGTCCATATTACTCACTTTGTCACTGCTGAGTTGGCCAAATCCTCCTTTCCCTGCCCAACTCATGCTCAGACCTTTTGATGACAGAATCTAACCTGCCCCTAATGACACTGCCATCATTAACCCTTTTGTTTCTATACTTAGGTGTGGAGATCCACAAACAAACCTGTCTTTCCTCAGGACCCACATGTTTTATGGTTCAGTTGTTCAATCAAAGTCGTTCATGTAAACAGAGGAGTGATACAAAAAGAAGATTTAGATACCTAAATTTCAAAAACTTCCCATTGGTCAGATGAATTTAAATAGAGATTCAGAAGTCTTCTTCCTCTGTTTTTACACAATAAGGAGAATCACTTATATCCACAGATAAGGCATATAATCATGGGATAATCTCTGAACAAAAGGTATATCTATTTAGCTCCCCAAAAAAGACTGAGACCTTGAACATGATGGGGCAAGTTTTCCAGGTGTCAGTTATGCTGCTAAAAAAAGATTTTATTGTGGGCCCACTTGTACTATGGAAAGGGGGAAAAGGAGTGCCTAATATGGAATCAGGCAATCTATATCCTTAGTCTACAATATACCACTAATTTTATCTGTGAAAATGGGCAGCTCATTTTTTCTCAGTTTCCTCGTGCATGAAAGTATTAACTAAGATCCTCTACAAATCTAGCATATAGTGTTACTTTCTGCCTAGTTATCTGTGTAGGGAGGGTGGCAGGGAGAAAAGAAATATAAGAATAGGAATTTGGGGCAACTGGGTGGCTCAGGTCAGGATATCACAGTTCGTAGGTTCGAGCCCCGTGTCGGGCTCTGTGCTGACAGCTAGCTCAGAGGCTGGAGCCTGCTTCAGATTCTGTATCTCCCTCTCTCTCTGACCCTCCCCTGCTCACTCTCTCTCTCTCTCTCTCAGAAGTAAATAAAACATTAAATTTTTTTAAAAGAATAGGAATTTAAATAAGAATGAGAAAGAAAAGAAGTCCATTAAAAATTCATAGCGTGGGCTGCCTGGGTGGCTCAGTCAGTTAAGCATCCAACCCTCAGTTTCAGTTCAGGTCATGATCTCATGTTCTCATGATTTCATGAGATCAAGCCCCACATCGGGCTCTGTGCTGACAGTGCAGAGCCTGTTTGGGATTCTCTCTCTCTCCTTCTCTCTCTGCTCCTCCCCTGCTTACCCTGTCTTTGTATTTCTCAATATAAATAAATAAACTTAAAAAATTGTTTTTAATTCGAAGCACAGTAAATACTTTATAAGATGTAATAATTAAAACTCTGTTTTAAAAGAGTTTTACCTCCAGAAGAAGTGCTATTTGTTTGTTTGTTTGTTTTTTAATGAAAGGCCAAATTAGAGATTTACTTTATCATGATATCCCTATTTGAAGAACAATTACTGTCTTGTGGAAATCTAAGACTTAAAGATTGAAAAGTCTAGGATTTTGAAGACCAAAGGCATATCTGAGAAATAACAAGGTTTCCTTTCAACATATGTTCTTGCATAGTTTCACTTAAAGAGTGTCCTTCTTTTGACAACTGGTGATCCATGTCCCTGAGAAATGAAAGGAGATGTATTTTATGTTCTAGATAATACTTCCTTTAATACATGCAAAATAAACTTTTCATGTCACTTCCTTTTTCTAGCTGACACTTTTTACTAATTTATTGCAAGCTGAAGGATAAATATATGTATATGTGTATGTAATCTTGAAAGCATCTCTCTGGTTATAAATTGGTAAAGACACTACTTTCCATCATTTAATTCTCTCATGTATAAAGGAGTAGTTCTACCCTTTGAATGCAAAAAGAAGATATCTTTTAAAACTTCTCAATGACATTCTCCAAGCTGATTTTTGTTTTTTAATTATGTATTCCAGGCCCTGCTTGACACTCAGAATCTTTTGCGTGCACAAATCACAAATTTTACATTCAACCTTGGATTTTCAGGAAAATTTTATCATACAGGTAAGAAAAAGGAGGTTAATTATTCTCAAAAGGCCTCTCTGACTACTCTATTTAAAAATAAAATAAAAACAGAGAGGAAGCCAAACTATAAGAGATTCTTAAATACAGAGAACAAACTTAGGGTTGTTGGAGGGGAGGTGGGTGGGGGGATACGCTAAACAGGTGATGGACATTAAGGAGGCACTTGGTGAGATGAGCCCTGGGTGTTCTATGTAAGTCATGAATCACTGGGTTCTACTCCTCAAACCAATACAACACTGTATGTTAACTAACCTGAATTTAATTAAATAAATTTAATATAATAAATAAATATAAATAAATAAATTTGTGACCCCTTTTCTTATACTTTCCTACATTCCATGTCTTTCTCCTATTTTATTTTCTTCATATTATTCGATTCAATTTAGCATATCATTTTTTAATGTTTATTTATTTATTTCTGAGAGAGACAGAGCACGAGTGGGGGAGGGGCAGAGAGAGGGGGGGAGACAGAATCTGAAGCAGGCTCCAGGTTCTGAGCTGCCAGCACAGAGCCCGACATGGAACTCAAACCCAAGAAAGGTGAGATTATAACTTGAGCCAAAGTTGGATGCTTAACCCACCCAGGTGCCCTTTAACATATCATTTTTCAACCTTTACAAAATATTTATGGTTTGAACATTTATTCATCATGTCATTATCTAATGGCCTTCCTTTTCTATTGAAGTATAACTTACATATATAAAAGTGCAATAAGTAGTAAGTGTGGTACTCAATGAATTTTAACAAACCAGCATGCAAATCAAGAGAGAATACTACCAGAATCCCCACACCCACCCAACTTGTGATTCCTCAGTCACCAGCGTCTCTCAAAGAAAATGACTATCCTAACTTCTAATATCATAAACTAGTTTGCACGGCTTTGAGATGTATATAAAAGGAATCATACAGTATAGGCTCTTCTATATTCAGCTTGTTTTATTAGCCTATGAACTACCCAGGCATCCCTGTTCAATATTATTCTGGTTTTACAGATATTATTGTGTATAGTTGTAATTCGTTCATTTTCAGTGCCTTATAGCATTTCATTGTTTGAATATACCAAAATTTCTTTATTCCATTCCTTTCCATGTATATGTTTTTTTTCTAGTCTTCAGCTTTTTTGAATAATCGTGTTAAGAACATTTTTGTGCCTGTCCTTCAGAGATCATAACTATTTTTTCTGTTGGTTATCAAGTAGGGGTAGAATTTTTAGTTATATAGCACGCTTATGGCCAACTGTAGTAGAAAAATGCCAGGTTTTCAAAATGATTGTACTGATTTACATTCTCAACAGTATATGAGTTTTCCACATTCTCACTAACATATGATATTGTTTGTCTTTTTAAATTTAGCCTTTCTGGTGAAAACGTAGAGATATTTTATGGTTTTAATGTACATTTCTCTCAGGAGCAGTAACCTTGAGCTTATTTCATGTATTTATTGGCCATTTGGAGATCCTCTTTGTGAACTGAGTTTTTTTTTCTATTAGGTTGCATGCATTTTCTACAAAAAATAATTTGTAGAAATTCTTTACATATTATTTTTCTTTCTTTTTCTTTATATATTCTTAATGAGCCCTTCATCAGTTATATGTGTTGCAAATACATTCTCCTATTGTGTGGGTTTCTTTTCACACTCCTAATGGTGTGTTTTGATGACCAAAAATACTTAATGTAGTCTAGTTCATCTTTTTGTTCCTTTATGGTAGATTTTTTGTGTCTTTTTAAAGACATTTTTGCATACTATAAGATTATAAAAATATGTTTCTATGTTCTTAAAACTTATAAATCCCAAATCTATATGGAGCTGATTTTTTTGTATGTATGAGATAGAGGTCAAGATATCTTCTTTTTTCCATATAGACAGATCTAATTGGCACCAAGTATTAAGTGACCATCCTTTCCCCACTGCATCATGGTGTCATCATTGTCATACATAACCATATATGTGGACTCTATACTCTCCTGTTCATTGGATCTATTTATATATATCACAGTATCTTATTTACTGTAACTTTATAATTAATACTAATATCTGCTAGTGTAAGTTCTACAGTTTTGTTCATCTTCAAGATTGCCTTGGAAATTCTTGGCCCTGTGCATTTTCATATAGATTTTTAGAATCACTTTACCAATATCCACAAAGAAATTGCTAGAATTTTTATTAAGACTGTATTAAACCTATTAATTTGGGGTAGAAATGCCATCCTAAATATTAAGTCTTCCAATTTTTGAATACATTTAGGTCATCTTTAATTGCACTTAATAAAATGTACTGTTTTTAGACTCATTCTTTGGTGGGGTTTTTTGATGCAATATCAAGTGGTGTCTTGTTTGTTATTTCATTTTGCATTTCTTTGTTGATGGTATGTAAAAAT
Organism: Crocuta crocuta; assembly: GCF_008692635.1. Classification (NCBI taxonomy): domain Eukaryota; kingdom Metazoa; phylum Chordata; class Mammalia; order Carnivora; family Hyaenidae; genus Crocuta; species Crocuta crocuta. The sequence continues at coordinate 250,830 of NW_027530073.1, forward strand.
ACAGTTAATTTTGTGTACTGATTTTGTATCTAGCAACCTTGCTGTGTTCATTTATTAATTCTATAGTTTGTAAGTCTTTTTAAATTTTATTTTCTACTTATACAATCATGTAAATTTTGGATACTAAAACTGTCCTTCCTTTCTGAGCCTTACGAATTTTCTTCCTTACCTATATTGCACTGGGTTAGATCACCAGTACAACATTAAATAAAAGTGGTGATGATGACATGTCTTATTCCTGACCTTAGGGGAAATCGTCCAGTAGATTTTTTTTCCTATTCTCAAGGGGAATTCTTTCAACAGACTGTTTTGTAGACACTCTTTATTAGCTTAAAGGAGCTCCTCCTATTCCTAGATTGCTAAGAGTTTTATTATGAGCGGGTGCACTTTGTCTTTAAATTACTTATCTGTTGCATCTCTTCTATTACTAAAATGAACACTCCATGAAGGCTTCACTGTTTTAACATCAGCAACTAGAATAATGACTATTGAAAATGGCTTAATGAACAAATGATTCAGTGAAAGTAAAAACAAAAAAACATTTAACTATTAGTATTTATTTGAAACAAGCAAGATCAAACAATAAAATTTTACCATATGACATTGTGAAATAAACTCACTCTAAATATTAAGAATAACTAGAAACTTTATTTCCCAAACATAATAGAAATAAAAATAAGAAAACACTTCTGGGAACTTATTTTTTGCCTAATGCTGAATGCTAAAGATTGGCTGTAGCCATTACTCTCCTTTCTTTTTGTTTCTGAGAGATTTGTCCTCTTCCCCTACTTGGGCATTTCCCACAGCTCACAGTAAAAATGGCCACTACCTAAGCCAAAGAAAGTAGAACACAGGAGAAAGCTAAGGCCAAGGCTTGAAAGGATCTTGTTATCTGCATATGATATGAAATCTTCCACAAAAACTTAGCTAGGCTTATCTAAAACCAATAAAGTCATTTTTTAGTGAGAATAAAGTTTAATACTCTGAATCTTTAAAAAATTAGATATTGTAAAGTTTAATTGAATTATATTGTCTTTCTTTCTAAATGAGTAACTCTTTATCCCATTAAAGACTATTTTATTCAATTTCAAAGGGAAGGAGAAAAATAGTAGTGTCATAATAGTAAGACTTTCTTTCAGGAAATGGTTCCATCTTGCTTGATATAGTTAAGTTTTTGAAGGGTTTATAGATTTTTTGAGAAATTATTGAGAAATTTTGAGAAATTTTTTGAGAAATTATATGACCTTAAAAAGATTAAGGTCATAAAATCATAGTTCCTTTCTAGTGAGCAACACCATATTCTAGGCATTTAGCTAAGCACTTTTCGTGTACCTTCTCAATGAATCCTAGGAATTCACTGAATTCTTATTGAAGAATATATTGAAGAATACCTTACCTTGTTTTCTAGATAAGAACATAGAAACTTAGAGAAGCCCAAGGCCATACAGCTAGTTGCGTGCCAAAAGTAGTCTTAACTTTAGGTCAGGCAGAGCCCAAATCTTATGCATTAAATAAATTGTACTTTTATTATTCAATTGGCAATCCTTGATAAAGGAAGCTGAATGGCAAAAAGGTTCCTTCCCTTTATCTGTAGGTTCTATAGGTTTGTATATTTCCCCAAATCATGGAGAACCAACAATCTTGGTAAATTTTAACTATATTACAGAATTAGTTAACAATATGAAGGGCAATATTATATTGAATTTGTAAATGCTGATCTTATTTCTAAATTCCAAGTTTGGTCAATGAATGATAGTTAAGGGCCCTGAATTTGGAGTTGTTTAATCTGGGTTAGAATTTAGAGGTCATATGGAAAGATACCAAATGTCTATCAATTGATAAATGGATAAGAAAAAGTGGTGTATATATATATATATATATATATGATATATGTACACACACACACACACACATACACACATATTCACAAGAGAATACTACTCACTGATGAAAAAGAATGAAATCTTGGGGCTCCTGGGTGGCTCAGTTGGTTATGTGTCTGACTTTGGCTCAGGTAGTTCATGGGTTCAAACCCATGTCAAGCTCTGGAGCCTGCTTCAGTTCTGTGTCTCCTCTCTCTGTCCCTCCCCCCAACTAGTGCACTTGCTCACTTTCTCTCTCCCTCAAAAACAAATAAACATTAAAAAAAGAAAAGAAAAAGAATGAAATCTTGCTATTTGCAACAATGTGGATGGAAGTGGAAAGTATTATGCTAAATGAAATAAATCAGTCAGGGAAAGACAGATATCATATGTTTTCACTTATATGTGGAACTTGAGAAACTTAACAGCAGACCATAGGGCCAGGCAAGGAAAAATAAGTTACAAACAGAGAGGGAGGCAAACCATAAGAGACTGTTAAATACAGAGAACAAATTGAGGGTTGATAAGGGTTGGGGGGAGTGAAGGGAAAATTGGTGATGGGCACTGAGGAGGGCACTTGTTGGGATGAGCACTGGGTGTTATATGTAAATGATGAATCATGGGAATCTACTCCTGAAGCCAAAACTACACTGTATTTTAACTAACTTGATAATAAATTATAAAAAAATAAATAAAACAAATTTCTAAATTAAAAAAAATAGAATTTATAAGTCAGAGACTAAAACTTGACCATGTTGTGTTGTGAAAGAAAATCACCCTAAATACTAAGAATAATTAAAAACTTTTTTTCCCAAAACAGAAATAGAAAAAAATACTTCTGGCAACTCAATTTTTTGCCCAATGCTGAATGCTAAAAAATGTCTGTAGGCAGTTGCTCTCGTTCCTTTTTTTTTCTGAAGTATTTGTCCTCTTTCCTTACTTGAGCACTTCCCACATCTCACAATAAAAATGTCCAGTAAGAAACCAGGCTCTGTACCAACCTTGGCAGTGACTCAGGACAAATTATTTCACCTTTCCAAATATCAATTCCCTTATTTGAAGAATAGAGTTAGCAGTGGCCCTTACCCCATAAGGTTGTAGTGAGAATTAAATGAGATGGTGCTTATGAAACAGTTAATACAATGCTTGACAAAAGGTAGAATCCAGGAATGAACTGATTACTGGGAAACCCCAAGAGACTCATGCCTCTTTTCAGTGTGGGAGAGTAAAATTCCAATAAATAACTGATAGTAATCTTCACTAATATGGTTTCCTGAGGACATGCAAAATGTTAAGCAAGAGGAGAGTCTCTTGGGTGTAAGTAGAGATGTTTAATAGTGGGGAAACTAAATGATATCATTCTTGTGTCCGCTCCCCCTCCCAAAGAAGAAAAACATGTATTTTAGCATCGCCAGTCACATGTAACAAATGTTTCTTCACCAGGGCACCATATTTATCACCTAAAAGGTAACAAGACTCAAAACCCTGCAATGATTGAGGTTGTCAGAGATTCTAAACCCTGACTCCATATTCCTATTACTTTGCATTGCTCTCTAGAAGTCTTTCATGAGCTGTAAAATAATCACTCAGAAGTCCCAAGCTGGTGACTCATTAATCAGGCCAGGCAGTTAATTATGATGGCTTGGTCTTGAACACTATGTCACATCTGCCACAAAACACACAGGTGAGGCCTTGCCCTATACTCTCATGGAGTATCATTGTGGAAAAAAATGAAACAAAACTCAAGGAGACCTGAAATAAGACACAAGGAGAGCAAGAGTAGGAAATATAAAAAGAAAGGAAAAAGGCATTTTAGATTACCCAGTATGTGCCAGGATTATAGTGCCACTTTCTCCCAAAAAGAATGAAATAGGTATTGGGATCCATATTTTTACCCACATAAATACAGACATTAAGGGGTTATGTGACTTACCTATAATCACACAATTCAAATGTGTTGGAGCCTATAAGTAAACTAAAAACTTCTCTGACTCTAAAGGCTATCCTTGTTCCACTATATTACGGTAACATGAGTGTGTGATAAAGAGGAAAAAAATTAGGGCAATAAAACAGATTAAATTTAAAGGTGCCCTGTACATATAAAGAAAAAAGTTCATTTACATCAACAAGTATTTAACAATATGAAAGTGAAATTGAAGCCTGTCCATGTTGAAGTATTATGTTATTCTACTCATCCTACATTACTAATACTTGTTCTTCCTATATAAATTAGAATGAGTGTGCACCTCATTGGTAAGTCACTTTCCTTGCCCAGTAAATCATAGGATCTAATTCTTTTCCTGCCAATGGCCACTGTCTTCCTTCTCTTGGGAAAAGGCATGTAATAGCAGTAGTATCAGGCATGGGCTTAGTTGGCTGGGCAGAGCAGCAGTCCACCCTCCCTCTTTAGCCTGTAGGGGACTATGGAAACCAGTCATATCAGAAAAATGAAATTTTTGAAAATATTAGAGAAGATTTTTTTTTCCACACAGAGGGCACATCATTTGAAAAACCTACTATTCTGTATTCTAGGAGTTTATTAGATTCAGTGTTGTGGCTGAAATATCAGTGTGGTTGCATAACTTTGTGATGATTAATATCATCATCTGCCAGGAAAGTGGTGAGGCACCTTATAGTGCTCTCATTTCATGTTTTAGTAAAGAACAAAGAGAGTCCCATACCCCTCAAGAAAACTGTGGAATTTCCCATACTCAGCTAAACTGCCAGTCAGGGGAAATAGAAGAAATAAAACATGCCTATAAAAGAAGAAATCAGAGGAATAACAACAGGGCTGACTCTGAAGGAAATATGAGTTTCTTTGTTATTATTGCTGTTGTTAATGTTTATTTTGAGAGAGAGAGAGAGAGAGCACGTGCATGTGTGCATTCAGGGGAGGGGCAGAGAGAGAGAAAGAGAGAGAATTCCAAGCAGGTTCCACACTGTCAGTACAGAGCCTGAGATACGGGACTGATCTCAAGAACCCGGGAGATCCTGATCTGAGCTGAAATTAAGAGTCGGATGCTTAACCAACTGAACCACCCAAACACCCCGGAAACAGGAGTTTCTTGTTGGAAAGTCTGCTTCCAGGAACTTGAGGAGAAGGTCAAGCATGAGAAACATGAGTCCACCAAGGACCTGCTTGGCTTGTTTTACTGTGACTTCACCACTTCTCAGCCTCTCTACTTCACTTTCATCCTGTCTCCTTTCTTCGCTTCTGTTTTCTCTAATGTACCCAAAACAGTTCCTACATTTCCTTTTTTCCTCCTTGTTTGTGCCTTAGTTTTCACTAAATACTGAGTAACTTCTTCTCAGAGCTAATGAGGAACCCAAATAAATTATGGAATTATTTCTTTGTGACTCTGGTGTCACAACCTATGTCAGAAAGACCTGCTACTACAGCTCTGCCACTCGTTTCTTTACTCATATTCCCTTGGTTCAACTTCGTACTCATCCCTCCATTTTCTCCAAACTACAGGTTATACAAATACACTAACAGAGTTCTAATGTCCTTGGGGATAGTTGTGTATTTCCATTTTGCAGTGATTTTGTACCTATGTCTCATGTTGAAAAACTTTTAAAAGAGCTTTGTCACAGTCTCTTATTGTTCCCCAAGTAACAGGTTTTACTTTGCTACATTTCATGTTCAAAGCCTTACATGTATCAAAAAGAGTATAAATAGTGTCTTCTAAATACATACATGTGTGTACATAATTGGATGGATGGATGGATAGACAGATAGACAGACAGACAGACACAATCATTCTAAGTGGAATTAACTGAATAATCTTTTTTCCTCCAAAGGAACTGAAGAAGAAGATGAAGGGGATGACCATCTTCTGGGGTCTGTAGATGAGTTTTGGTGGTTTCCTCATATGTGGAGCCATATGCAACCCCACCTCTTCCATAATGAGTCATCTTTGGTGGAGCAGATGATTCTCAACAAAAAATTTGCCTTAGTAAGTAACTCCTGATCAAAAAATTTGCCTTAGTAACTCTCCTTGAGTATTACATTGAACTAGTATACACTGACATTAGAACAACTTGGTTGTAGCCTTTCAGTATGTGACTTTTGAATTTGTATGGGATGCTCAGTACTACGCCTAATGCTTTGAGGGTTCTAATTTAAATAAAATTTCATAAGACACTCATAAGACTTACCTACCAGTTTAGTCAGAGCTCATAAGACATGGCTCCCCATCCAAAAGGAGCTTCTTGCTGTATCAGGAAGGCAAAATATGCACATAAAACAATTTTCCAACAAAATGAATTAGTCCAGGACCTAGTACTAAAGTGTACAGATAAAAGAACCCACAGTTCAGAGAAATAAGTGTCATTGAGAGTGGCCAGGAAAATGTACTTGTGGAAACAGGACTCTAAGTACACCTGAAATAATAAATTTACATGCCAGGAAGAACTGAGAGCAATGAGGCTGAGGGAAAACACCATGTAGGAGACCATAATGTGGGCACTAGGGAATGAAGACTGAGGCAGGAAGGCATGGAAATGGGAAGAAAACCATTGAAACACATTGCAAACATATATATTATACTGATGGAACATTCACTTTGATACATGCTGTTTTATACTGAAGGGTTTCTGTTTCTTGACAGGGAAATTTACAGTAGAAGTTCTAATACAGTATATGAGAAAATGTGCTGTAAGCAGCAGGGACTATATGGTGATTAACAACCCAATATAGCATGTTTGTTTCTGTGAATAATACTAACGGCACACAAACACGTGGAGGATTCCAAACAGGCAGTTGCCTATTTACCCAGCATTCTTGCACCCTGGGCAGGGAGTGCCTTAGGGTAGGAACTATATTCAGTTCATCACAGTATGGCAGCTCCTATATTAGGAAGATACTCAGTAAGTATTTGTAGCATAAATGATCAAGGCAACAGAAATTACTATTCAAAAGGATTTGAAATATATTTTTATCTATTATAGCATTTTTTTCTTATTTCCAAACCATAAAGCTGATATTACAAAGTTCATAAATTATTTATATTGTGAATAATTCTGAAACCATCATATCATGTTCCTAAGCAAATCCTACTAATTGTAGACTTATGCCAGTGTGTAAAATGAATTAAAATACACATGCTGGTTAATTTAAATATGATTTGAAAAACTTAAAATATAATTGCTCCCTTGACAAACAGAAAATGTTTTACCAGAGATTTAAAGTCCTGGTCCCATACAAGAGATCCGTATGATGAAAACTATAGAAAACTTATGAAGGANATAAATAAGTCATGAAAGTGTAAAAAAAATAAATAAATAAAAAATAAAGTCCTGATCCCATAACTAGAAATGATTGATTTCAAATATAACTGCTCAACTTTGAGGCTTTCCACATATATGCCTTTCCCATCATTATACCCCTTAAACATTATAGTTCCCAACATTATATGTTCCAAAATATTATAGTGCTACTCCTTAGCATACTTCACCCTAAAATGACATAAGAGTCTGTGGTTGTCAAGGGTTATGTCTCCCTTTGCTGGCCACACGGCCATATAACTGTTAGCTTTTTGGCCACTTAGAATTTCAGAGTACTGATGCTCACTTATCATGGAGCTGTATTCTATGTAAACTGCTGGAGCCAAGAAGTTTGGGTAGTTGATTAAGTATCCAACTTAATTGTATAAGAATTCATAAAATATGATTTTCTCTTGAGGATATAGAAGGCCAAACAGTTAATGGATGGCATTAGGAGCCCATTCTTGTCTTTGATCTTCAGTGACTGCCCAAAATAGATATGCAGCTGCAAGTGCACCTTGGGCATGCACTGATATTCTGTCAAGAAAATGAGAATAGTGCCCTCCATACTGATATTGTGAAAATGTTCTGATAGAATTTTCAAACTCTTGTGAGATGAAGAGCCTCCTTTCCTCCCCTAGAATATAAACAGAAATAGTAAACAGCATGTAAGAGTGTGTAAACATTGTCACACTTTTTAATGGAGAGCACTAAAAATCCTATCTTGATGCAGCAAGCATTAATTCTGTCATCTTCAAAAGTCTAAGACTTACTGGTAGAAGCAACATTAATCAGCAAGAGAGGATGTGAAGAAGAAAATTGCTTTTATTCTTTAATCTGCGGAGAAAGGAAATTGTGAAAGAAGAAAAACATAGAGTAAAAGAAAGTATTAATATAAGATTAAAAACAGAAGTAAGCAGGGAGGTTTTTGTTGTTTGTTGTTTTTGGTAGCTTTCAAAAAACTAGTTTATCAAGGCAGATGTGATGAATGACGTGACATTAACTGCTATCTATATTTCTCTGCAGCTAGATAGTATCTAAATAATAGTATTCTATTATTACTTGAATGGATGGATCAATAAATGTTATGTTTGTACTTAAAACAAGTATAAATACTTGAAATTACATATAATGAGAATAGACATGCACAGGAATTATATACATTTTTTAGAATTCTCATCTAAAAAGTATCATGAGTTTAATAATTCAGAACTGAAATTTGCCTATTCTTAACCTCCTCACTCAAGTGCAAAGCAAAGGACATTTTCTTCAAAATTTCATTCCTAAGTACAGGTTGACAACCCAAATTATGGTCCTGAAGGCAGCAGAGAACAGTCATGAAGGAGCTTCAGAAATAAGGCCAAATGTGTTCTTTAATGTTTAATCAAATATAGGACCCATGGATTTATTTATTAATTATTTATTTTTTGTCAGCAAAGGACAGACAAGAAAAAAGACAAATCCAGGACCAGTCCCTCCCAGCCATAATCCCATGAAAGAGAATATATATGTAAAGCGATTGAGAACAGTGATTCGCACCTCACAAACAGTGATGGCAGCCGTTGTTTTTATTATCATTCTATTCACTATCAGAAAACTACCATCTTCAATTTTTGCCTAGGCTCCTGCAAGGTGTTTAGAGTGACAGGTGAGAAGAACCAAAATCCTCAAGTTTAAAAGCTTATTCTGAATTGCTATGACATTTGGTTAATGTGAATTCTACACATTTTCTAGACATGTGTTAACTCTTTTACTTCCCATCAAGGCATTAGGGTTACAAAGTGGCTTTGCTGCTAAATTTAAAGAGGTTTATGTTTTTTATACATTCTGTATTATTTCCTTTAATTATTATAACAACCTTGAATTGTAATTATATTCATTCTCACTTTGATAAGGAAACTGAAAATCAGAGAAATACAGTGACTCACTCAGGATTATAAAGCTCACTAGGGGTAGAATTAAGACCAGAAATCCAGGTCATCTAAAACAGCATATATTGTAACCGCCCAGACTTTCTCACTAGCCTCTCCACCCAAACTTATTCAAAGGAATAAGTCTAGATTTCCCTTCTTTCTGGAAATCTAAAGGAATATTTGGTAATTCTGATAACATAAAGGAAGTTGAGAAACTAGACGTGGAACTCATTTGGTAACTTTTCCCTGAGGATCCCAGAGGTCCCCTAAACTAAGATAGGCAGTTTCTAAAATGTTGGGAAAGGAGACAACTAAACCTGAGGATTCTTCCACATGAATGAGTTTCTTTTGTCACATATAGATAGAAAGGCTACTTTAATTCAATGGAAATTATTCTAGAGGAAGTTTTGTCTCAACCAACAACTCACTAGATGAAACAAACAAAAGCTTAACCTGTGCTAACAGTGCATTTCTAAACTGGGTGGCATCCTGCTTTTCTCCACTGGCTTAGAAAGGCTCTGAAGTTAAGAAAGCATGAGTGTTTCTCCCAGTGAGGGATCTGAAAGAACATACAAAGAAGCAATGTGCTGCCCTGGGAGCAAGTAGGTATTCAGACAAGATTGGAGCTCATGGATAAAATTCAATATTCAAATGAGCAATTGAGTTAGAAAACATTTAAAGTATGTTTCCAACTAAGAAAATCTGAGACTATGACATAAAACTTTTTTGTCTGAGCATTCTCTATCCCCATCTATAACCAAATACCTGTTATTTTCATTGAGTTCTAGCAAATACATCTGATTTATTATCCTTTTACACAATTGGACATTTCCATCTCACAAGGGAATTTGATGTCCATTTTAATTTAGCTCTGAAAGCTCTATTTAATAGCTTATTATGGAAGATCAAGTAAATCCTTTAAGCAAACTTGCATTTGATGATTTCAGCCACCAGGAGATACAGCTTTAGAGGTTGATTAGAAAATATTTTTAGTTGTAAAATATGGGCTCCTTCGGGTATTAAAATGAAATGTTAATAAAGGTGGGGTTTTTTTTGACAAGGTATCCATGTCTGAAACAAGAATTAATTATGATATTTGTTAATGACCTACATCACAGTTTGAAATACCTATTGTATGGAGGTGCCTGAGAGGCTCAGTTGGTTAAGTGTCTGACTTCAGATCAAGGCAAGATCTAACCTTTTGAGAGTTCACACCCCATGTCAGGCTCAGATCCTCTATTCTGCTCTCTCTGCCCCTCCCCTGCTTGTGCTCTCTCTTTCTCTCAAAATAAATAAAATAAACATTTTTTAAAATCTGCTACATCTATTATACAGCTTTAAAACTTGGCAAAATTCCATTTAATAAGTAAAATAACTTATTTCATTTAAACATCAAAAAAATCATCTATCTATCTATATCTATCTATCTATCTATATCTATACTCTCAAAGAATTAGATCTAACATTTTTGGTAAATTATGGTGGCTTAATTTTTAATGAAAAAATAATTAGTAGAAATTTTCATCATAGGATTCATTGCCAATATCAGATGACATTTAACACTGTAATACACAATTGTATTAAAATTAGTAATAGAACAATGTTTCTAATCCTGAAAACAGAAAATCTTGCCGAGTATTGTACTTTTTGACTGCATGATCATTATTCCTTCAAACAGTGTCTTTTGCCTTTGCCCCGCTTCTTTTCCAAGTTCAGCAGAACTGCTAATTCACATTAGCTGAAATGTCTAGTGTCAAGTATGCAACTTTTTAGATTAGTGAGCACATTAACTTTTGTAATATGGAAATAAAGATTATAGTATCAAAATGTAATTTAAAATATATTGAAAGACTTGCTGGCTTAAGGAATATATGATAATCTTTTAATTAGTTTGCTTGCCAGCTAGAGAATGAATGAATTCTATCATTTTTACTTCAGTGAACCACTTCATAAAAAGACACATTCAATTTTTATTTTATTAATATTGAAAACAAAGCACTATTCTTGTGGTCCTAATAGAAATAGAGTTCAAATCAGAAGTGACGTCCACTTGGAGCTGGTAACCACTTCTTGAGTTACCCAAGTAGCACAGGTTTTTTTTTTTACAAATAGTTTATTGTCAAATTAGTTTCCACATAACACCCAGGGCTCATCCCCNAAGTAGCACAGTTTTAAAAAGACACTAACCATTATTCAGAGCATGATGACCAATATGTTGAAGTCTATAATTTTCTTCATATAAACAATAGCTGAAGAAACTTGGTAAGGCCAAGAGACAAAGAGGAGACCAAAGGATGTATTATCAGGACTAATATTCAACTTAAAAGTACAAGGATGGCCATGCCAGTAATTCTAATATTGAAATGTGTCAGTGCTATTACCCTTACCCCCACTATCACCTCATATCCTGTCCCAGGATGTCCCAAACCTCCCAACTGCTCAGCAACTAAAGGGGCCTGGCTCAGAGTCTCCAGCATCCATCTCCAGCTCAACAGCTGGCAACAGTTCTGAATGAACAGTGGATAGCATGCCAGCTGTTATTATTACCCTTGAGTATAATCAACTAATTATATGATTTAGAAGGAACTTGAATAAGTACATTCAGAAAGTAAGCCATAGAAGAGGGAATACAATCCTATACATGCAGGTAGAGTTTTCTTCTAATTAGGTTCTTTACATAGAATGGTGATTAACACTAGTAGGTGCTCAATGTTTGGTAGATGAAAATATAAATATTTCTTCCAGATCTTAAGATTTTATCATTATTGTTTAAAAATGTAGGTTTTATTATTATTTGGGTCTGGTGAGTTCATCAGATCAGGAGACGACTGCAATTGAAAAGCTAGTTACTGAAATTTCCAAAGAGGAGAGAGCACACCACACCATCTAGGGCCCCATGGTGTAGCATTAGAGTCAGCAGTGGATAGAATAAGGGAAATGCATGGACAAGAGCCTTTATGGTAGTTCCTATAAGAAAGGCCAGACAAGGCTGGGTAAACAGGTTTAGGATGGGCTAGTTGGATGATAATTTCAGTCATCACTGTTGTAAAGGGGCTGTTTCTAATTGTGTTATACTTGGCCCTGAGGTGATGAGGGCAGGGAGGTAGCAGCTCAGCTTAAGAAGGAAGTGATTGTATGGGTGCCTGAGTGGCTCACTTGGTTAAGCATCCAACTTCAGCTCAGGTTGTGATCTCACAGTTCATTAGCTAGAGTCCTGTATCGGGTGAGTTACAGTCCCACTTTGGTTGAGTCCCACTTCTCTCTCTCTCTCCCTCTTTCTCTGCCCCTCCTGGGATTCTCTCTCTCTCTCTCTCTCTCTCTCTNTGGTTGAGAGTAGGGACCCTGAACTGGTTGTTTTGCATTTGAAGAGCATGCTCTTGGATAGGTGTTTAACTGTCTTTAGGAACTGGATAGCCCTGGGAGAGGCAATCTTCCCAGGGTCAACAAGGTCTCAGATGTCAGAGCATCAGAAATACAGAAAATAAAAAGGCATGATTAATATAGTTACATATACCTCTAAGTCATGTATCTTGAAGCATTCCATAGGTTTTTCCTCATCATCCCAGTTGCCATAATTGTACAACATATAACTTGTCGTTCTGTTTCTGTATATATGTTGACTTTGTGTGACCATTATTAGAACAGAAAATAGTAAAATATTTTCCTTTTATGTATACATTACTAATATTTAGGTAGCCAAAGAGCACATTTTTTAAAACCATCATATCACACCTGTGTCTGCTAGACCTTCTGTCCATGAACTATTAAGCCTTCAGTATTTGTTTTTGTCCAGTAGCTTTTGTTAACTGAATGCTAGCTTTGTGATTAAAACTGCCCCTTTAACATTTCATATTTGTTATATGTTCAGTGTTTCAGTATATCACCATACTTGTAAAGATTGATTCTGTTATTCAACACATATTACATATGTCCTAGCTTTGGATCATCCATATATTTTACAAGTATATTTTATCAGTATGACTTTTGGATCTTCATCAAGTTATTGATCAAGGAGTCTCAGAACAGTACATCTTAAGGTAATTAAAAATCCACGTTTTATTATTTTTAATTACCTTAAGACATGCTCTTCTGAGCCTGGAAAATATTGAAATACTTTATTACAGTTTACAATTTCATTCATCATGTCTTTTCATCTAATTTTATGTTTATACCATCATACATAGTTTGAAAAGCTGTTCTCTTTGACAGGGGAAGTAGAATCTGAAGAGATACTGGGCATTTCTGCTTTTTCCCCCAATCATCAAAGTATATCAGCCTCCTCCTTTCCAACTGTGAACATGGAATAATATTCCTTGTTTATCTTCTACTGACTAGAGTTGTTTTTAATTAGCAATTTATGGAAAATAAATTTAGCCTCCTTCATATTATTTTTTACCATTTTTGTTTATTTTGTTTTGTTAGTTGTTTTTGTCTTTGTTTATTTGCACTTGCTTTTATCTCATGTACCTGTTTTAAACTCTGGTGTATGCGAGGGCCCTATAAGCAGTTTCTTTCCGTAATAGCTAACATTATTGACCCTTCACTGTGTGGATGGAACTTTTAATTAATAATCTTATTTGTCCTCTTATTAATCATATTTAATTCTTATCTCAACCCTCCTGATCTCACCTCTGTTTTACAGAAGACAAAGCTGATATTTGAAAGGGGTTAGTAATTGCTCTGATCCACACAGCAAAGGCACAGTTCTGGCACTTGAATTCAGAGGTTTCTGACTCTTAACCACTATGTTAAATAATGTTTTCTTCCTTGTTTTGAATAATTATAATTCTCTAGAGAGAATTACACTTTTTGAATCCCCGAACCTTCTTTAGCTATACTCCTTTAGTGTATTTCTAGCAATTGTTTCACCTTTTTCTATCAAAATGTTTTCAAATCTGCTATCCAAAATTGAAATTTCACATCTAATTATTTTCAGAATTATATATTTTAAGCATTTTGAACTCTAAGATGACATTTTTATCTCCTTCCCAGAGTTCAGTCACTTCCACATAGACTGTAGAATCTGAGAATATTAGGGGTACCTGGGTAGCTCTGTCAGTTGAGCATCTGACTCTTCATTTCAGCTTGGGTCATGATCCCAGGGTCATTGGATCCAGCCCTGCATTGGCTCAGTGCTGAGCATGGAGCCTGATTAATATTCTCTCTCTCCCCCCCACCTACTCTGTCCCTCTCCCCAGCTTGCGTGCTCTCTCTCTCTCTCTCTCTGTTTCAAACAAACAAACAAACAAACAAACAAAAATCAGAGAACATTAGAGTAGGAGTGTTGAGGATGGAGAGAAGCAGAGAGAGTGGAGGTAAGTAGACAAATTGGATTACTATGTAAGTAATTAAGGAAGAAGAAACAAAGAACAGCTTTAAAACTAACAGCTGAAGTGAAATTATAAAGGAGAGAAATGTAAAAACTATTTCTGAAATAGGATCAAATAGGATCAATAGGGCTTCTTATTGGATGGATGATGAGGAAGCCAAAGATTTTAACAGGTCAAAAATAACATCAAGGTTGGAGCCTAGCAATTTTATGTGTATACTTATTTAAAGTATGCAGATATGAACTGCTGCTTTTCCTTAGAAGCTCTGTATTTCACCTACATGTTGATACCCCCTCCTACCCATTCTACCGAGGCACAGCATTTTTTTTTTCTCATTTGTATACATCATTACACTTTGGAAAGTGGTTTTGATTGCCTCAGGAATTTAGAATCCTTTTCTTTAGAAATTCCTTTCCANTCTCTCCCCAGCTTGCGCGCTCTCGCTCTCTCTCTGTTTCAAACAAACAAACAAACAAACAAACAAACAAACAAAAATCAGAGAACATTAGAGTAGGAGTGTTGAGGATGGAGAGAAGCAGAGAGAGTGGAGGTAAGTAGACAAATTGGATTACTATGTAAGTAATTAAGGAAGAAGAAACAAAGAACAGCTTTAAAACTAACAGCTGAAGTGAAATTATAAAGGAGAGAAATGTAAAAACTATTTCTGAAATAGGATCAAATAGGATCAATAGGGCTTCTTATTGGATGGATGATGAGGAAGCCAAAGATTTTAACAGGTCAAAAATAACATCAAGGTTGGAGCCTAGCAATTTTATGTGTATACTTATTTAAAGTATGCAGATATGAACTGCTGCTTTTCCTTAGAAGCTCTGTATTTCACCTACATGTTGATACCCCCTCCTACCCATTCTACCGAGGCACAGCATTTTTTTTTTCTCATTTGTATACATCATTACACTTTGGAAAGTGGTTTTGATTGCCTCAGGAATTTAGAATCCTTTTCTTTAGAAATTCCTTTCCAGATTACTTTTTTCCATTCTATAGGAAGATTTCATGCTCCCTAATAAGCTGGAGAGTATAGAAAACTATTCCTCAATTCCTTTCCTTTCTTTTTCTAAAAACAAAAAATTCTACATTGCATCTCCAGCACATGTAGGGTAATTTAAACTGGTTTTGTAAAAAGGAAGATAAATTTAGTCCATGTCCTACATGAAAATAGTCCCACACTGCCCAAATTTATTTGGACACAAAATGATCTAAAAGCCTTTATGAAATCTCCAAGAAACTCTTCGTGGTGAGCTGGAGTCAGATGCAGGGACGGAGCTGGGGAAAGGTTTATTTCCAGATCCATGCGTGCTGCTACTAAATTTTGACTTCTCCTTCCTTTTTGAGTGTCTTACATTTAGTTAAAATGGAAGAGGCATTTGTTTTCTGACAGGTGATCATAAACATGGCAGGGATGGAAGTGATGGCATAAGAAGAAATGACACTGAGGTCCACACACATGCCACCCTTTCATCTGCTTTGGCCTTTTCACATCTCCCCCTCCATGTCCACAATCATTCAACTATTTCCATGAGTTCTTTCTTTGCACCATATCCTGCTCCATCCCAGTGCTTTCAACTCCCACTCCACTTCTCCATCTTTCGCCCTAGGCCTGGATCACTGCAGGAGCATCCAAGTTCACCTCCTTAATGCCCCATTCTGTTCAATTTATGCTCAGGTCAGGGAACGCTGTGACACTTGAAGTTCTGTTATTCTATTCCCCTACATGAAACAGAAGTCTGCATTTTAGTTAGAAAGCTTCGGGACTCTCCAGATGAAATGCAGGAAGAGAAATTTGAGTTCCATATATATACCAGTCATCATGCTTAGTGCTTCTCACATATCCTCAATTAACATCCTCACAACACAACTTGTGAGGCTGATCATCCCCCTATTGAAAATGGAGAAAGTGAGGCTCAGAGTGTTTATATAATTTTCCATAACTCATGTAGCCAGTGAAAGCTGAGAAAGGATTTGACCCCAGGTCTGTCAGGCTCCAAAGCCCATGTAACGAACATGGTTTGTATAATTGAAAATTGCCATGCCATTGATACTGTTATTGACTGCTGTTACCAAAACGTTATAATCAGAATGTTATTACTTCCCTAAAGAACTATTTTAAATAAATTCGGAATGTTAAAATTTGACTTTCTACAATGTTTTTCTTTTAAATAGGTGTTTATATAATTTATATAATTTCTTGTGTTTATGCAACCAACACCATGAGTGTGAACTGTCCTGGTGGCTATTATAAATACCAGAGGATATGCAGTAGTTATAACAAAGAGCAATATCAACTTTTTTATTCTGTCTGGAATATTAAACTTCAATTAAAACTGATACTAGACAGAATTAAAGATTCCTACTCTAATCAACCCTGTGCATGTTCAGAAAGATTGAATGTGTTCGCAAGTACCTTGGGAATCTGAGCCTGTCCCTGAATTATTTATAGCTTTATTATCTCTCAAGGACCCCAAAGGTCCACATAAGACTCATCACTTCAAACTTTGAGAAAGCTGGACTGGATTAAACTAAACCCTCCGATTCCTCTATTGTGTCTGCAGATCATTTTATTTTTGGTTATTTTGCTACAGAATTAAAAAAAAAACTTCATAAATTCATTTTTTTATATTTCTACAAAATCCTTCATGTGTTTACTTGAAGAAATTGCAGCAATTCAAAAAACTCAGCCTGGCCTGTGTAAGGTACAAGTGTTTACATCATTCCTTTGAATGTTCTTATAAATGTACAACCTTTAGTGGCATGTTTACTTGTGAAACACTCAACAGTGATATGACGACACTTCAAAAATTCTGAAGGGAACTCGAAGATAGGAAAGCAGCATGCTCTGTTAAATAGAAACTTCCTTGAAATAGATTATACCATTACTAGGGAAGACTAGAAGAAAATCTGTCACCCTCCCCCAAATCATTCCTTCTTAGAGGTTACCAGTGAAAATGAAGTTTAAATTTCAGTATCAGTGCTGAATTATTAGCTTAAATTTTGTTACTGGAATTTCTTAATGCATTTGGCGTACTAAATTTCATTTCAGTTTTTCAACTTAGTTGTTAACTTGGAGTAATGCCTGAAGGGGAATATGCGATGTTAAGAAGGGTTTTATGCTGATATTGTTATTATAGTCTTATCAAATTTATGGTTTGCCAAGAGTATTTTTACCACATTTTATCCATAATATTAATTTCCATAAAAATTATATACTTTTTTGTAAAACTTTTTTTAGGCAAGATTGATAGTGATAGTATAGTGTATCTTCTTTAGGAATGTCTCCTCTTAAATAAGAATGTTGAAGAGTTTTTTAAAGAGTAGGAGTGATATAGAAGGATCCTTAGTTTACCTTTCTTTCTTTGTCTTTTTGTTGCTTAAAACAGAAAGAGAATATGTGGCTCAGTCCGTTGAGCATCTGATTCTTTATTCTGACTCAGATCATGCATCGGGCTCTGCTCTGAGTGTGGAGCATGCTTAAGATTCTCTCTCTCTCCCTCAGGCCCTCCCCTGCTCCCCTCCCTCTCTTCCCCCCTCCAAGGAAAAAAAGAGAATATTAATAAATTGAAAGGAAATTAAATAGTAATTGACCAATATTGTTTATATTATATCTGTCATTCTATACAATTTTTTATCATTAATGTTATTGTCCCTACTCGGCAAGCAAGGGAAGTGAGACTTGGTGAGACCTACCCAAGATCCTACAACTCATGAAGGGCAGCACAAAGTTGAGCCAAGTGTTCCTATATATTTGGAGAAAACTCCATGATACTATGTGGTCTCCTTATCCCTGAGATTGTCTGGTAGACACCAACCATTTCATTGTTTAACACCTTTAACACTAATCCAAAGACTTGTGTTACTGTAGACATGCTTCTTTCATATCCAAACTATAAGACAAAGAATATCATGTTCCTGGGTTTTCTGGACTCAGGGAAGCTCACATAGGCCTTGGTGTCACGTTCTCATTGGGGTTTCATTTTATATGCATGATTGATTGAATCAGTGGCATGTGCTTGAACTCAGTCTCCAGTGCTCCACCCCTACCTGGAGGTCAGGCCAATATCACCTGGTTCAAAGCACCTCCCCTCTAATTACATGGGTGGCTTTTCTGGCCTGGACACACCCTGTTCCTTTTTTTTTTTTTTTTATAGTTTATTGTCAAATTGGTTCCACATAACACCCAGTGCTTATCTGCACAAGTGCCCTCCTCCATGCCCATCACCCCCCCACCCTGTCAGCCCTCAGTTTGTTCTCAGCATTCAAGATCCTCTCATGGTTTGCCTCCCTCTGTCTCCCCAACTATTTTTCCCACTCTTCTCCCCCATGGTCTTTTGTTAAGTTCCTCCTAATCCTGCTATGCGNGACCAAACCCTGTTCTGAATCATCTTGTCAGCATAAGCTTAGATATGGTGTCAGGAGCTGACCATCAATAACAAAGTCATTCCTATTACTCAGGAAAATCTTAAGGATTTCAATCTTATCTCCCAAGAACCAGGGATGATGAAGACCAGCAAATTCTTAATTATACAACAGCTGCCAACAGAGGATGAGCTTAAACTGTTAAACCAAATGTATTAAAAACCACATGATCAACAAATCAGGAGACTCTAGATGCTGGTGAGGATGTGGAGAAACGGGCACCCTCCTACACTGTTGGTGGGAATGTAAACAGGTGCAGCCCCTCTGGAAAACAGAGTGGAGGTTCCTCAAAAAATTAACAATAGAACTCCTCTATGACCCAGCAATAGCACTGCTAGGAATTTACCCAAGGGATACAGGAGTGCTGATGCATAGGGGCACATGGACCCCAATGTTCATAGCAGGACTTTCAACAATAGCCAAAGCATGGAAAGAGCCTAAATGTCCATCAACTGATGAATGGGTCAAGAAGATGTGGTTTATCTATATACTGGAATACTACATGGCAATGAGAAAGAATGAATCTGACCATGTGTACCAACGTGGATGGAACTAGAGGGTGTTATGCTGAGAGAAATAAGTCAGTCAGAGAAAGACAGATACCATATGTTTTCACTTATAAGTGGATCAGGAGAAACTTAACAGAGGACCATGGGGGAGGAGAAGGGGAAAAAATAGTTGGGGAGACAGAGGGAGGCAAACCATGAGAGACTCTTGAATACTGAAAACAAACTGAGGGCTGATAGGGGTGGGGGAGAAGGGAAAGGGGGTGATAGGCATGGAGGAGAACACTTGTTGGGATGAGCACTGAGTGTTATATGGAAACCAACTTGACAATAAACTATGAAAGAAAAAAAATAAAAATAAAAACACCATGATCATCACTGCAGAGTTTTCATGTACCAACCAGCAAACAGAACTTTATATGATGAATTTAATACCATGTAAAAAAAAACCTAGAAATAAGTTTATTGGCCAAATCTATAAAAATTAACCAAATTTATGTAAATATGCCAATCACATCATAGGAGGTTATTACTTCCTTAAATTTATAGGTGAAAAATTACATGTTAGTTTAAGATTACATCATGGACTAAAAACAGTGCATTTATACTTAGCATCTGAATATAATATCACTTCTAAAACCACACAGATTATGTCAAATAAACATAGAATTTTAAATCTGAGCCTTAGTGACTACTTGCACAATTGAAAAAAATAAAATATCAGATTCCTATACTGAGATAATTATTTCTTTCAGGATCTTTTATTTCAAGCCATACCAGAGATACTGTCATTTATTAGGGGAACAAATTTTAATATTGACAATGTTATTCACTTCCAAACCTTAATTCCCTAGCCTAAAGATACACCCTGACTTGCTTGGTTTAGTTCTAGGTAAAGAAGGAATTCACGTCTTTGAAATGGTAATTTACATCTATTGTAACTGCTACAGAACTCCTCCTTCTCCAGATGGGAGAGAGGCCCCCTGGGCTCCCATAAACTAAACTTCATGTATAGCCCATTAGTTTCACTTTAGGAAAAGAAACTGTCTTTAGAAGCTTTAAAATGCTCCTCAAATTCAAGGGAATAGTTTCATAAATCATTTCCTTCATATATATACATATATATAAACATATACATATATATGTATATACATATATATATATACATATATGTATATACATATATGTATATATATATACATAGTGTGTATGTGTGTGTCCGCACTCATATGTCTTTTATGTTAAAAGGTTCTAATTTATTTTCCAAACATGCTCCTATCATATGGAAATATGTATTCCTTTCTATGTGAAAAGCAATAGCTTTTAAGGAAGCCACTTTAAAAATCAAAGGCAAACAATATTTTTTCTAGAAACAACTGCGAAATATACTACCAAATATAAACATACAGAAACTGTATCATAAACCCATGTAAATTGTAAATTTAAATACTATGAGACAGTTAACCAAAGAATGAACTTCTCTAAAACTGAGGAAATGGGACATTCTAACCAAAATGAACTGTAAAAAAGCACTTAGAGGTTTTTCCAAATTATGTTGTAATGAACTTTTAGATTTTTTCCACTATAGAATATAGAATGTCTGTTTGGTTGCCTACCATGTGGGTTTTTTAATTATATTAGTTTTCAAACTTGCTAATCTGAGGAATATGAAAACAGGCAACAAGTCTAGTCATAAGTGGAAATTTAAAAGGTTCTTCTATTTATAAAGATTAAAAGGGAAAAATATTAAAAGTAAGTAAAATACCATTCCATTATGCTAAGTGAAATAAGTCAGACTGAGAAAGACAAATACCATGTAAGTAGAATTAAAAAAAAAAAAAGGAATAAACAAACAAAAAAACAGAAGCAGAACTATAAATACAGAGAACAAACTAATGGTTGCCAGAGGGGAGGGAGGTGGGGGATGGGCAAAATGGATGAAGGGGAGAGGAAGGAATACAGGCCTCCATTTATGGAATGAGTAAGTCTTGGGAATAAAAGGTAGAGCATAAGGAATACAGCCAATGGTATAGTAATAGTGATATAGTGGGACAGATGGTGGCTATACTTGTGGTGAACACAACATGATGTATAAACTTGTCAAATCACTACCTTGAACACCTGAAACTAATGTAAGAGTGTGTGTCAACTATACTCAAATTTTTAAAAAGTAAAGTACCATTCGTATACTAGCAAGAATTTAAGTAAACATTATCAAAGGTTGTAACAATGATTCTTCAGTATTAAAATTACTTGAGCAGCTCAAATAACCTGAATAACAAATTTTTTTCTCTCTTCTTTTAGTTTTTTGGGGAATTTTTCTAAGGAATATAGGATCATTTTTACTTGATAAAAATATATTATCTTCACATTCTCTATTTGGAAGTATTTAAATGTATAATTTATGAAAATCTTGCAATTTTTATTCTATACAGTGTAATTTAAATATATAAGTTCATAATAACAAATAAATGTCTACTTTGCACTTGAATAAAAATTTTTAGCTACAGTCTCAAAAATGTTTTCATGTATTACTCATATAAGTGTTAAATTTCCCAGTGAGGTACCATATGTCCATTCTGCAGGCAAACTGAGAGTTTAACTGAGATCATTGAGAAAATGAAAGTTAAAATGAGAGGAGGTGGTCCGAATCAGTTCACAAACTTGCTCAGTAATACTTATTGAGTGCTTGCTATTGGTAAGACACTGGGCATCTAGCAGTAGACAAAACAAAACCCAGAACTTAGGGAGCTTATGGTTTCATGAAGAAGAGAGACATTACAAAATAATTACACAGAACAATATTCACTTGCAAACTGTGCACTGTACTATGAAAAAGAAATGAAGGCTACAAAAAGAAGTCTTAATGTGGACTTAATTTAGGTAAGGACTTGTCAGTGAAGGCTTCTTTATAGATATGACAGGATGAATCACCAAAAAGAGGTGTCATTTATCCAGGTGAAGAGTTGGAGTAGGGACATTTATACCAGGCTAAGAAAACCATATATAGGAGGATGCTAAGATAGGAAAATGCTTGATGGATTTCATGAAAAGATAAATATGATGGAAATACAGTGAAGGGGGAGAGGGTGGTGGAAAATGAGATAGGGAGAAAAGTGTCATATCATGCAAGGCTTGGAACTATCCTAAGAATTTTGTATTTTACCATAAGTCAAGGGGAAAACAAAGATAGATTTTGAAAAGGACATTACAGGATCATATTTGTGACTTTTAAGTCTTACTTTGGCTACTATGTAGAAAATAGATTAGAGTCCATGAGAGAGGAAAAGAGAGAAGAGTTAGGAGCCTGTGCTAGAAGCCCCTGGAATAAAATGGTAGATTATTCTAGGGTAATGGTGATGACAGAATTAGAGAAAAGTGGATAGATTTAAGATGTAAACTGGAGCTAGTACTGATAGGATATGATAATGGACTGGATTTAAGGAAAGAATGAGGAAATAGGTGTCAAGAACAACATATAAGTATTTCTACATATTTGAACACTAGTTGGATGATGACCAATAGTGTCATTTAATGACATGGAGGAACCCCAGGGAAAGAGCATATCTGGTAGAGATGAGAGGTGAAGATGCAGAGTTCAGCTGTAAGACTCATTAGTCCCACCTGTGTTCTAAGTATTTAACTTCCATTTTATACTGACATAGCCATATTCCCCAGTCTTTTTGGTCCACTAGGAAAATCTTGGTGTGGATTACAGAGTTCCTAGAACTAAGATGCTACTTTTAATCAAGGATTAACAGAGAAGGATATTTAAAAAAAAAAAAAAAGGATTAACAGAGAAGGAGAATTAACTTTTTAAGCTAAAATGTCTATTATTTTAGGCTTCTGGCCCCATATAACAAAATAATAAGTGCTTAATTTCACATTAAAAGGTTTGGAAGAGAATATTCAGTCAAGCATTAAGCATTGTACCCAAACCTTCTAAAACCTGATAGCCTGCCTTCCTACCTACATTTTAGCCCAAACTTTTCTGTGTGATAACATTTCAAGTGTTCTTTCTGGTACTGAATGCAAACTTGGGTGCCAATTTATGTTGTCCTTATCTAAATGCTATTTTAAAAGATATTTTCTAACTAACTGTCAATAATTTATAGGCTGGAGCCACATGGCACTGGTTGAGGCCATTTGGACAGATCAGGAGGGAAGTAAGCACAAGAAGAGATATTAGGATACAAGTCACAGAATCCTCATAAGAGAGAATCCCAAAATCTGCGGTGAAAATAGGAAAGAGGGCCTAGCTCTTTTACTGATAAAAAGGTGGCCCAGTGGTTTCATAATATGCACATTATGGTTGAATAGTAGGATCATAGCTTATAAAAAAATGGAGTCAGGTGAGTAATGACAACAATAAACAACAAACATTGAATGTGTATCATGCACTGAATGCTTTCCCTGTATAATACTATTTAATTTACTCTCAACTCCTTTGACATAAGTACTCTATGACTAGCATTTTAAAGACTAGGACAAGGCTTAGAGGTCATAAATCACTTGCCAAAGGCCAAACCAATGGGAAAGGCAAAACCAAAATGGCCGGATGTGTCTGACTCCAGGAGTGGTGTTTTCTACCACAGTGACAAGCTGCACCAGCACACAAATAAAAGATGAGACTAAAAAGCCTCAGCATTTCTTCAGTGTTAAAAGCTGGAAATAAAAAACAAAAGTTGTATATATAATTTTCCCCCCAATATTGGAGAATACTCCAAAGTAAAGGAAGTGTCCCTGCTGTGCAGGGCCATCCTTTTCTCACATGGTGTTCCTGACGACAGAGACAAACACTGATGGGCATTTAAAACCACCTTGAGCTTTCTATTCATATAATTTCTTACAAATTTGGGGACATTTGAATTTAATGGTACTGTTCCTATCATTGTGCATTTTTCCTTGGTTCTTAAAAACTGTTAACCTGTAACTGTTAATTTTTTCTTTAAATTTCTATGATTGAAATTCATTTTCTTTCATTCAGTCCGTTATCACTGCACCCCATTTTTTACACCAATTTAGATGAGTACTTCACTGACCTTTTGTAACACAAAGTATGCCTTGGTAAATTATTTTTAGTTGAAAAAAATTTGCTTTGGCTTGAGTTTTTAAAAAGAAAAACAGTAAAAAATGCAGTGAGATGTTTCAAATCAGTTTTTAGTGAAATTCTAAATGATAAAATAATAGTTGCATAAATATGGTAATTTCTACGGAGATGCAAATAAAATGAAGAACATGAAACTTTCTCTGTCACCCCTCAAAAACACAGGCATGGGTCACTCCCCTCTAATGCTTTTCCTCGTGGCATAAACGTGGGGGTATCCCTTTTCAATAACTCCAACTATACCTGCCTGAACTCAGTCTTCAGTGATGAGCAGAATTTACAAGATAAGAGGAAAGGGGTATTCCAGTTGAGAACAGTGTGTACAGTGCAGAGCAAAGACTTGAAGGGAATCATCAGATATTGGGCATGAGAAGGATGGTTGCTGATAGGAGATAAGGCCATGTAGATAGTATCGGGACCAAAAGTTGAGGCCCCTTTATGCCGTGTAGAGGAGTCTGATACTTAAGGAACTACAAACCATTAGCAACCTGTTTTGTTTCTATGTTCAGGGGCTTCATGTACTTCATCACCTCCTGTTATTATATAAGTTGGGAGGGGGGAATAAAAAGCTAGCTCTACAACCTAGCCAAACACAGCTAGCCTTTTTTTCCATATCCATTTGTAGCATATTTCTATAATATATTTAGTAGCCTGATACTGATGGTATCTCTGTATGTGAAATTTTTCTTTAACGTGAAGAAAAGCCATGACTAATTCAAGCAAAGCCTATTTAGGTGGAACTTTTGAAGACTATAAAGCAATTGAAATTACAGCTATAAAAATAAACTATCAGGAGAAAAAAAAATCACATCTACTGCTGAAGCCATGGGTGATCTTTTCATAAAAGACACATTTCATCTTTTATGCCTGTGCAGTTTTCCTCCATGCCAAAAGATTCCTCTATGTATCAGGATTAATGGACCATCTCAAATGAAGAAGAACAATCACATTATACAAGGTTTCCCCACACCCCCTGTAATATATCCAGATGTCGCATAGATTTATTTTTGGAATTTTCTGACCTGGTCAGAATCAACTGAATAGACGATAGTAGTGTGTGTGCATATATATGTGTATGTGTGATTTTAAAACTATTTTTTGTAACTGCACTCATTGTATATACAAAATCTTGACTTCAAATGAACTAAATTTCCAGATTATTTGGCTCTTTCAGTACTTTCTACTTTTACTATAACCAGGACTTCAACCTCAAAGAAAATTGCTCTATAAGATTTAACACATTTTCTCATTGAAAGTGCATGTTTCTTCCAAGGCAGGGAACATAGTCTATTATTGGCCCACATGCCGAAGGACCACCAGAAGTGTAGAAAGCTTGGTAGAACCTGGGCAACAAGCGAAATAAAAATCCTCTTAGCAGATCTAGCAAACCCGGAATGTGTTCTATTCCTCTAATAAAGGTTGGTCTTATTTTGTGGGGAGTGCTGAGTGTTGTTTGTAACAAGTGCTTGTCATTTCACTTATTAAAATTATGAGAAGGAAGAACAGGTGGCTATGACAAGATGCACTAAATGCAGACTCTTTCAAGTTACTCACTAAAACCACTAGTCCTGTTCCACCCTCTCTTCAACACAAATGTGTTAACATCAAGACTGGTGGAATGGTTAGGCTTCATGGTGTCTAGAGGTCTTGATGTTTGTTACTTAAGTTTTTTTTGTTTTTTTTTAAAATATTTTTATTTATTTCTAGGAGAGAGAAGAGACAGCGTGAGCAGGGGAGGGTCAGAGAGAGAGGGAGACACAGACTCTGAAATAGGCTCCAGGCTCTGAGCTGGCAGTCAGCACAGAGCCCGACGCGGGGCTCGATCCCACTAACCGTGGGATCATGACCTGAGCTGAAAGTCGGACACTCAACCGACTGAGCCACCCAGGCGCCCCTTAAGTTTTACAATAAAATTAAATAATGATGGATTTAAACAAATGTATTTATACCACATTTGAAAATCTTGGGGTAAAAATGGGATCAAAATAAATCTTCCCACATTCTAATTCGTGTATGCTTGGTCTTAGGAGCATGGCATTCCTACGGACATGGGCTATGCGGTGGCCCCTCACCACTCGGGTGTCTACCCTGTACACGTTCAGCTTTATGAGGCCTGGAAAAAGGTTTGGAATATTAGAATCACCAGCACTGAAGAATATCCACATCTGAAACCAGCTCGATATCGGAGGGGCTTCATCCACAAAAACATCATGGTGAGCTTCCTCCGGTATGCATAGGGTACAACTAATTCTTCCAGATTTCCATTCTTCATTTGAAGAAAGAACAAAAGAGGCAAGCAAAATGTTGAGAGCTTAAATATAGGAAAAGCTGCATGTCACAGGAAATATATTTATCATATCCAAGCAGGGGATGTTTTAATTAAAAGTTACCTCCTCTCGATTATTAAGTATGAAATGTTTTGTTGTTATTGACACTACTACTGTTTTTTTTAATGTTTTATTTATTTCTAGGAAAGAGAGAGACAGCGTGAGCAGGGGAGGGTCAGAGAGAGAGAGAGAGAGAGTCACAGACTGAAACAGGCTCCAGGCTCTGAGCTGGCAGTCAGCACATAGCCCGACGCGGGGCTCAAAACCACGAACCGCGAGATCATGACCTAAGCGAAAGTCGGAGGCTTAACCGACTGAGCCACCCAGGCGCCCCTCTCTGTATATTAATTATGCAGTTCTTGTATTAGTCAAACTGTTCTCATTACCGTGTCAAACCAAACAAACAAAAAATTCAACTACTTACAGCAAGAAGCTATCTGTGAAGTCCTACGTAATCACTAACAGATCATAATATAGAGTACAAAAGTAATAGATGATGTTAATTAAGTCATTTACATCCATTGTCAGATTCTCTCCAAAGCTTCTCTATTTTGTTTTTTTGTTTTTTATGCTGGTAACAAATGCACACTGTCAAGGTATGTTATTACCTGATATTTTGTGAGGCCTCCCAAAGTAATTCAATCCTACTTTTTCCCCAAATTAGAAAATCCAAAGAGTACTGGTGAAGTCAGGGATAGGCTTCCTGATTTAGACACATACTGGGAAGGAATACCACACAGAAGAACACTGTGTGGTGAGGCACTGGAACTCTCTGTCAAACTATGTTTGACCAGATGTCTATTTTCTAGAATTAGGTGTAAGTGACTTCTGCAAAAATTACAGAATGGATAATGACATTTAATCTGGCTGTGTCAGCTGCCATCTTGACTTTTTCCTCAATAAAAACTGTTGTAAATGCTAGATGGGAACAAAATGGCTCTATTTTATCCCAGTCTGCCCTTCTTCTTTACTAAAAATAAATTCACTATGCCTCAGGCTGTCAGCCTTTTGATCAGAGAGAGTTTAGGAAACTTGGGTTCTATTATAGTTTAATAGTATTCAAGAGTATTTTAAATCATATGCAGCCTTAGTAGAATAGTAAACTTACGTCTCTAAGGACGTTATTAAATGTTGTTCTCTTTTGTTTCTGTTTTTCTCTGTACTGCCAGAAAATTTGCTTGGCTATGTCCCATGAGATATGTTCATTTTTTTTATTTCTCCTGAAAACATTTTACCTGTATTATAAATGCACAAATCTTGCAGGTAATAAAGGCTGTAAAAAATTTCCTGTTTTGACAAAGCTGTCCCTATGGCTCCAGTTTGGTACCAATCCATGGGACCCTCTGTATTCACTTTGTGGGCTCTAGGATGAGAATTTCCAAGTGGGAAATGTTCAGCAGGCAGTTGATTATGGAGTAAAAGAGAGAGGACAGGGCCTGGAGTCATCCAAATAGAGATGCAAGTTAAGACCAAAAAAGCCAATACTCCCTCCTAGGGAGAGACTGCAAAAAACAAAAAATCATACCCATATTTTGTTTTATGACATGAGGGACTTTATTTTAAAATATTCACAAATCAAATTCCAAAGGCCTTAAATGAAACTCATTATCTTCCCATCAAACCAGCTATTATTGATTCTGCTGTTCCTAATTCAGTTCTGCATTTCGAACATCACACTGGCCACTGCACCCTCCAACTTCCAGTTTTGACATTCCATCAATTATTCCTTTATAATAAGGTTTTATTTCCCTGAGTTTCCTACAGCCTAATTCACCGCCTTGATTTCATGCGTCGACTGCATTGTTCATTCCTACTTTGTCTGTTTACAACTTTTATCCACCCCTTGCACTTCAACCTAGCCCATAGGTAGTGACAATCTTTTATTTTTATTTTTGATCAAAACCAGTTTTATTAAATAACTTTGAGTCATTTCCTTCCCTGTTCTAGCTGTCCCAGTCTGCCAACACACGTGGGTGTTACACAGTCTGTGAAACTGAATACAAATTGACTCTTTGTATGGGATTTTTTATAAACACAAAACTCAGTGACCGACCCGAACCCCTTAATCTTAAAAGTATCCTCTTTAATTAGATCTCTCCCATTGTCAGTGAATCAGTGTCTACCTAGCTCCCCTCTGCCCAATAGAATTAAATGCTTTCCCTATTCCAAATAATGCTTACAAACTGTTCCCCTTTTGGGAATTTCATCCTACAGGTGAATTTTATTTCCTTCACTTCTCCTCAAGTGATCTGGTTTAATTTCTCAGTTTTTTAGCATTCTATTATGTCAGTGCAGGTTCTATGATTTTTTTATTATTATTTAAACTCAAGTTAGTTAACATACAGCATGGTATTGGTTTCAGGAGTAGAACCCAGTGATTCATCACTTACGTATAATACCCAGTGCTCATCTCAGCTAGTGCCCTTCTTAATGCCCATCACCGATTTAGCCCATCACCCCACCCACAACTCCTCCAGCAACCTTTAGTTTGCTCTCTGTCTTTAAGAGTCTCTTATAGTTTGTCTCCCTCTCTGTTTTTATTTTATTTTTTCCTTCCCTTCCCCTATGTTCATCTGTTGTGTTTCTTAAATTCCACATGTGAGTGAAATTATATTGTGAAATTCCACATGTGATTGAAAATATANACATGTGCCCCTTCAAATCAGCATTTTTATGTCCTTTGGATTAGTACCTAGTAGTGCATTTGCTGGGCTATAGGGTAATTCTACATTTATTTTTTGGTAAATCTCCATACTGTTTTCCAGAGTGGCTGCACCAGTTTGCATTTCCACCAGCAGNTGTGAAATTCCACATGTGATTGAAAATATATTTTCAATATATGAAAATTCCACATGTGAATGAAATTATATTATATTTGTCTTTCTCTAACTTATTCCACTTAACATAATATCTTCTAGTTTTATCCACATTGCTGCAAATGGCAAGATTTCATTCTTTTCCATCACCAAGTAGTATATATATACTATATATACTATATATATATATATACGTATATATATGTGTATATATATATATATATATATGCACACACACCACATCTTCTTTATCCATTCATCAGTCAATGGACATTTGGACTCTTTCCATAATTTGGCTATTGTTGATAGCACTGCAGTAAACATTGAGGTACATGTGCCCCTTCAAATCAGCATTTTTATGTCCTTTGGATTAGTACCTAGTAGTGCATTTGCTGGGCTATAGGGTAATTCTACATTTATTTTTTGGTAAATCTCCATACTGTTTTCCAGAGTGGCTGCACCAGTTTGCATTTCCACCAGCAGTGCAAAAGGGTTCCTCTTTCTCCACATCCTCACCAACATCTGTTGTTTCCTGGGTTTTAATTTTAGCCATTCTGACAGGTGTGAAGTGGTATCTCATTGTGGCTATGATTTATATTTCCCTGATGATGAGTGAGGTTGAGCATCTTTTCATGTGTAAGGTTAGTAGCAGACCAAGGCAACAAGGACTGCAAAGGACCAGAGATTACCAGAAATGCCAGCTCTGTAGGTCGGTTAACACAATGGCACTAAACTCATCTTTCAGAATCACTCTGAATGTTAATGGGCTAAATGTTCCACCTAAAAGACATAGGGTAGCAGAATGGATAAAAATCAAGATCTATTTATATGCTGCCTACAAGAGACTCATTTTAGACCTAAAGACACTTGCAGATTGAAATAAGGGGATGGAAAACCATCTATCCATGCTATTGGAGGTCAAAAGAAAGCCAAAGTAGCCATACCTATATCAGACAAACTAGATTTTTTAAAATGTTTATTTATTTTTCAGGTAGAGACAGAGTGTGAGCAGGAAGAGAGAGAGAGGGAGACACAGAATTTGAAGCAGGCTCCAGGCACAGAGCCCAATATGGGGCTCAAACTCATGAACCATGAGATCATGACCTGAGCTGCAGTCCAATGTTTAACCAACTGAGCCATCCGGGTGTCCCCAGACAAACTAGATTTTAAAACAGAGACTGAACAAGAGATGAAGAAGGGCATTATATCATATTTAAGAGCTTTATCCTTCAAGAATATATAACATTCATAAATATTTATGCCCCCAACTTGAAATACCCAAATATATAAACAATTAATAAAAAACATAAAGAAACTCATTGATAAAGTAGAATAATAGTAAGGAGACTTCAACACCCGATTTACAGCAATGGACAGATCATCTAAGCAGAAAATCGACAAAAAAAACAATGGCTTTGAATGACACACTAGACCAGATGGACTTAAAGACATATTCAGAACATCTCATCCTAAAGCAGCAGAATACACATTCTTCTCCAGATTCATGGTACATTCTCCAGAATAGATCACTTATTGGGTCAAATGAGTCCTCAACAGGTACAGAAAGATCGAGATCATACCATGCATATTTTCAGATCACAATGTAATGAAACTTGAAATCAAGCACAAGAAGAATTTGAAAAGCACCTAAATACATGGATGCTAAAGAATACCCTACTAAAGAATTCTTGGGTTAACCAGGAAATTAAAGAAGAAATTAAAAAAAGAAAAAGACATGGAAGCAAATGAAAACATGACAGTTCAAACCCTATGGGAGGCAACAAAGGCAGTTCTAAGAGGAAAGTACAATGCGATTCAGGGCTATCTCAAGAAGCAAGCTCCCAAATATATAACCTAACCTTAGAATTTTCATTCTTTTTAAAATGCTGCATTCATTTTGGCCTTCTTAACCTTGATACTTCCAGTTGTCTCCATACTCCTTAACTTGCTCTTCAAGTACCTGAAAACAATTTAGACTAAATCTACCTTCCCATCTTCTATTTTCTTGTAGCTAATACAGACTCACTCCAGCCAAAAAGTTCTAAAGCAGTATTGTTGTGTCTACATCTTTGTCATTTTTTCTACCTTGAAAGACTTTCTGACACACTGTAACTATTATTATTCCCTTTATTCCTCAGTATCAAGTCCATAGCCTATATAATTTAAAGTACAGCACCTTGATGAATAACAGCTGAGCATCTAACTCAGGCCTACTCTCCTCTGAATTCCCATAATCTTATGATTCCACTAAGAACATAAAAGCCTACTACACTTCAAGGTGTTTGTGTCCTAGCCAGAGTCTCTGAATTTCCAATCTTAGTGCATTGTCTGCCGGACAAATTTAATCTTCATTCAGTAAGAAATTAATGAAAAATAGGGACTCTCTACCCTAGTTGCTAAATGTAACTCTCTGTAGAAAGCCAGAGACCTCTAAGCAATTAGACTATAGATCCTGGTTATCAACTTCCTGTTTCTAATGGAGATGCCCACTGATAGAGATTCCCATGAATTCTGCTGGCAGCCTCTTAGGTGGTCTTTACTGGTAGCTCCTAGAAGCATTTATTGTCAGCTGCTCCAGGTTTAAGTGTTAGGTATGGGATACTGACTTCAGGTCACATTGTTCAAGATTCTTATTGACTATGACATTCTTAACTATCTACCAGTTATTGTCAGCAAGGTTTCCATGGTATCCTCAATGTCTCAGAAGTTTGAATTTGATAATGCTACACTCCCAGAACCAGTTTAGAAGGCAGTCCAGGGGCGCCTGGGTGGCTCAGTCGGTTAACCGTCCGACTTCGGTTCAGGTCATGATCTCACGGTTCGTGGGTTCGAGCCTTGCGTCGGGCTCTGTGCTGACAGCTCAGAGCCTGGAGCCTGTTTCAGAGTCTGTATCTCCCTCTCTCTCTCTGACCCTCCCCTGCTCATGCTGTCTCTCTCTCTCTCAGAAATAAAACATTTAAAAAAAAAAAAAAAGAAGGCAGTCCATAGCAGAATACCTGAAACACTCTCTCATTTCTTCTCTAACACAAGAGAGCTATTCAAGGAACATGTTCAGGGTCCTATAGCTTTGAGATCGTAGTGGAATACAATGGAATACAAACCTATCACACTCTAATTATCTCTTCAGCCTCTTGTGGTCATCCTAGAGCTCATGGTAGCTCTCATCGTCTCAGAAGGTGTCATCCTTCCCAGAGTTGCAGGGTAAAGCCTTACATTTCCTCTTCCCTGTGTTCAAACCCAAATAATTTGAGAAATAGGCAAAATTCACATTTCTTTTTGCTTCTTGCTTCATCTTGAATAGAATCAGTGAGGCAGGCAAATCTCAAATAGAGCTGTGCATATTTCCAAAGTTTCTCAAGCAAGATATTCAAACTGAATCCAAGAGTGATTCAGAATCATGCACTTTTAAAATGTAAAACTAACCTAGGGTTTAATCACATGTGGTCGTTTTGTTATTTAGCTTTGGAGTATTTTTCCTTATCCTGATATACCTTAAATCTTCAAGGGTAGAAAGCATAAATCTTTGTGTTCTCCCACATGGACTTACATAGAATTTGGAATATATATTTGTTTAAAAAATGAATAAATGCTGCATAAAGTTTTGATTTCCAGGAAAAAGATATTTTCATGAATTGTTAGGGAATATATTTAATTCAGTTAGAGTATCTTTGCACTTAGTTCTTTTTTGCCATTGATTTTGTGCAAAACATTATGAGAATGTGTGGTATTTTTAAACATAAACATCACCAGAATGAATACTCCACAATAAATTGAAGTTCTTTTAACTATTTCATCATGATAGGATGGCTTCTGAGGATATTTCACCAATTTTCAAAAAAATAAATAGGATATTTGGGGTGCCTGGGTGGTTCAGTCAGTTGAGCGCCAACTTCGGCTCAGGTCATGATCTCGCAGTTCTGAGTTCAAGGCCTGCATCAGGCTCTGTGTTGACAGCTCGGAGCCTGGAACCTGTTTCAGATTCTGTATCTCCCTCTCTCTCTGCTCCTCCCCCACTCATGCTGTGTCTCTCTCTTTCTCAAAAATAAATAAGCATTTAAAAAATAATAAATAAATAGGATATATAAAGTTTCAATTTACACAACAATGTATGATATACAGATTGAGCTAAGAATTATGTTTTCTAAGAAAACCTTCAAGGACTAGATTGAAATTTATTATAATACACAAACTAAAGAAAAACAAGTATATTTGTAGAGGGTTACAAACCATGAAAAGTCCTGTAAAGATAATATTTTGAAAGCACTTACTGAGCCAAATGTGCTTCAAGAAAAAAAGCAGGGAAAAAAAAGATCAGTTTGCTGAGGACAATAAACAGAAGTCTCATCTGTGTAAGATTCTGTAAGCTTGTAGCTCTCCAAAGTATATTCCTTAATTTTCTACTACTTCAAGTATACAGTGACAAACACAGGTCATTATGAAGTCATTATATAGGATTTAGCTAAAGATTGTACCATCCTGCACAGCTTTAACTCACACTGTCTTTCATAATTGCACTGTTATGTTAGAAGAAAGCTGTAAGAATTTGAAAAAAATATCCTTATCACAAATGTGTATAATTGAAGCAAATAATGGCTTAAAGAATGAAAATAAGGCTTTTTCCTAAGGGAGCTTTTATCATTTTGTTTGTGACAGTTTATAAAAATTAATAATCAAAAGCATAATCTCTTTTTTACTTTGGGAACTGGCAGGCTTCAGACTTAGAATTTGGGGCAGTTTCTAAAGCCTGCAGCAGTCCTTTCAGAGTAAAGAAGATGCTGTGATTTGTGTCTCAAATATTTGCTCTAATTTAAAATATAATTTCTTAAAAATCACATTAAGTTAATAATTAACTTCATTTTCTAGTGCATGTGTAGAATTTGGAAGAAAGCATTATCCTTAAAATTTTTGCCTAGTGCATTACAGGATAACACAGACAATTCCAATATTTTTAAAGTCTCATTTTTACTTCTTTTTTATTTTTTTAAGATGCTGGAACATACTAGGCTTCATAGCAGCAGTACTGACTTGGAGGTTTAAAATAGATAAGTGGCTAAAATAATTCAAAGTCTATCTTAGTTTTAAAATATTTCTTCAACTTTCTTGTGTTTTCCTTCTGTACTGATGTCATCCTTGCTTTCCCAGAGTGTGAAGGATTTTCTGGGCCTTAGTTAAGAGTTGTATAATGACACCAGTTTATGCATCAGCTTCCATGAAAAAGAACCCACGTTTCAACAAATTAATTCGTTGAAAGCAGCTGTTTCCTTACTTGTTTATTCTTCCTTCAGGTTCTTCCAAGACAAACCTGTGGGCTTTTTACTCACACAATTTTCTACAAAGAATATCCAGGAGGCCCTAAAGAGCTGGACAAGAGTATCCAAGGAGGTGAACTTTTCTTCACTGTGGTTCTCAACCCAGTAAGTACTTTGACTTCTTCTCAAAAAAAAAAAAAAAAAAAAAAAAAANTTTCAGCCAAATCAATATGAAGTTCTAACTCCAAAACAAAAAAAAAAAATAAATGTAACCACAAATTCATTCTACAAGATGAGGACAAACTCATTCTATAAGAAGAATACTTTCAATTTCAATACTTTCAAACAATAGCCAGTACTCATCACAAGTGCCCTCCTTAATCCCCATCACCTATTTGAGCCATCCTCCCACACACCTTCCCTCTGAGAACTATCAGTTTTTTCTCTCCAGTTAAAAGTCTGTTTCTTGGAATAAAAGACACTTAAAGTTAATCCTAAAAAAAAAGAGTCTGTTTCTTGGTTTGCCTCTGTCTCTTATTTTTTACATTTGCTTGTTTGTTTTGTTTCTTAAATTCCACAATAAGTGAAATCATATATTTGTCTTTCTCTGACTTATTTCCCTTAGCATAATACCCTTCAGTTCCATCCATATTATTGCAAATGGCAGGGTTTCATTCTTTTTGATGGCTAAGTAATATTCCATTGTGTGTGTGTGTGTATGTATGTACATATGTATGTATACATACATCTTCTTCATCCATTCATCAGTTGATGGATATTTGGTCTCTTTCTATCATTTGAGTATTGTAGATAATACTGTTATAAACACTGGGGTGCATGTATCCCTCTGAATTAGTATTTTTGTCCTTTGGATAAATACCAAGTATTGCAATTGCTGGGTCATAGGGCAGTTCTATTTTTAACTTTTTGAGGACACTCCATACTGTGGAGTGGCTGTATTAGTTTGCATTCCCACCAACAGTGCAAGAGGGCTCTCCTTCCTCCACTTCCCCACCTTTCTCCACACCAATACCTGTTGTTTCTTGTGTATGTATGTATGTGATATATATATCTATATATATGCATACACACATACATACATGTATATGTATGTATACACACATACATACATAGTGAGAGAAAGTGTATATACATATATATTTTTATATATTTAATATATACTCAACACCCAAAAAATGAATAATCTAATTAAAAATGGACAGAAGACATGAATAGATATTTTTCTAGAGAACAAGATTTTTCACCTGTAAAACTCTGTTATTGCCACTGTGGACCAGTTTTCTCATTTAGGTGACCATTAACTCTATTATTCTTTTTTCCCCTTCCTATTTAAAGTAAAGGTATAAGTGGGGCACCTGGCTGGCAGAGTCAGTAGAGTGTGCAACTCTTGATCTTGGGGTTGTAAGTTTGAGCCTAACATTGTGTGAAAGATTACTTAAAAATAAATTTTAAAGGGGCACTTTGGTGGTGGTTAAGCATGTGACCTTTGCTCGGGTCATGATCTCACAGTTAGTGGGTTTGAGTCCCGCGTCAGGCTCTGTGATGACAGCTGGGAGCCTGGAGCCTGCTTCGGATTCTGTGTCTCCCTCTCTCACTGACCCTCCCCTGCTTACGCTCTCTCTCTCTCTCTCTCAAAAATAGACACTAAAAAAAAATAATTTAAAAACATATTTTTAAAAATGAAGTAAAGGTACAAGCAAAATGAAGAGGAATTAGATAAGGAAATATGGTCATTTTGGATGCATTTATGTGAGATCTTGTCTTGCTAGGTCTCATGCTGGGCAGAGCAGCCTGTTTAATTGGCTTCTGCTCTTCCTCCTTCACTTCTTAACTTGTGTGCCAGCTCCACAATGAATTATTTGCACATATATATGCTTGAGGCAAGTCTTATAAAGTGTGTAGAGAAAGATGAACCAATTGAAATAAGGTGTACAAGGAAAAGAAGGAATTTTATTTCCCTTCTGAAAATCACTAACATAAAAAATAAAATTGGGTTTATTAATCAGATAGATGTATGGGTTTGCTCCTGGCATTAGCAATACTCAAGATGAAAAAGTATTATCTTCCAAATATGAAACAATGTCTATCAGCATAAAAATTGAAAAATGTAGAAATAAAGAGAATAAAATTTGAAAGGCCCCACTCTGGACCCTAATTTTATAGATCTTACACATAAAATTGCAGGTATTTTTCATCTTCTTGTATGTAATGACTGTATTTATTTCTCAGCTTCTAGAAAATGAGATGAGGAATAAGGATAACTCATCTTTGCACAAAATCCACATGTGTAGCCAAAAATCAATATAGTTTGGGGTCATATGGCATCTCATCTTTTGGAAGTTTATTAATCTTCATACTCCAAAATATAAATAATTCTGACTTATACATCAGAAAAATAATCTGATTTTTCTAACATATCTATTCTTTACAAATGAAGTATCTTTAGAATAATGTCTTATGGCTTTCTTCTTCTCTTTCTTTCTCCTTTTTTTTTTTTTTTTTTTTTTTTTTTTTTNAGAGTTAAACCAATACTTAATTATCAACTGAAGACTAAGTTAAAATATTCTTAATATGTTAACATTTTCACTAATAATTTTAGTGTCCTTTAATCTATAAAAGTATACAATTCTGATGTTTTACATTTCCTTTCATCATAGAGCAATAGGACTATGAACAGATAATCATCTATCTGATTCTTGTAACCAATAGTTGCTTTGATGCCTAAGAAATTCCTAGTAGTATTATATTTTCAGAACTCTTTAGATGAAATTCGTTTCATTTACCGTGATAGAAATTCAAAATTCGATCATTCAAGTATGATAGATTTATAAGAAATGTTTTTCACTATTTCAAAAGCAAATTATTTCTTAATTAAATAAAAATCTTGTAGTAAAGCTTGTGTGAATCTTGGATAATAATTTGAGCTAAATTAGCTGAGCAAATGCTTTAAATGTTGAGCAAATCTTGTACTTTTCAGGCCTTTATCAATAATATTTGGCAGTTTTGTTATTCTTGATGAGAAGATCCATGGGGGATAAAGGGGAGAAATTCTTTCCCACAAAACTTGTGCTTTTTGATTCAAAAAAAACTTACAGCAGACAGTTACTTTCAGATAAATGCTAGGATCCAAAATAAATGGCAGATCTTTGTCAGATACCATAAGATAGGGAAAGAATCCAAATTAATTTTCATCTGGCATGCCAACTCCAATTTTTGGAAGCAGTTATAGTTCCCTGGAGATTTCTGGTTGAGAAGCCCACTTCTAGACTCAGCCCAAGTCTCGCCCAAGGGAAAACTGCTATCATTAGTTAGTGATGTTTGCCTCTCAGAACAGAGTGAGGAGGAGTGACCTGTTTCCCATGAATTCTCCATCCCAAAATTACATGTTCGGGTAAAGCTTGTGTTAAAATTAAGAGAGGTCCAGGTGCAGTGAGGCATGCTACTAATTTGGCAGATGGCACTCGTTTTTAGGTCAGAATGAGAATGAGAAAACCTTGATGGAATCAAAGTAGATATTAGCTGCAGGAAAGATATGAAATTTAATTATAGTGGATTTGAATGATAGCCATTATAAGCTTAAGTAATACCCCAGTCCTTTATTTCTGAGAATGCTGAATGAATTTACTGTTTCCTACAATAAAGGCACTCGTATATTGAGACATACGTATGTCTCTTAAATATAAGCAAATACACTTGAGTTGAAAATGAAAATATAAGCCGGATTTTAATCAATATATTTTAAAAGTTTTCTTCCCATATGTCAAAATAATATCAAGATGCCCCAATAAGTTTTACCAGTATTGGGGGTGCGAAGGAGCTGCAACAGAGTACCCTTCAGAGTTAAACTAGAATAGATCACAGCAAAGATAACTAGAATAACTGTCTAGCCTGGAATGTTCTACTGTTACCAGAGTATTTTTTCTTGCTAAAGAAAAATGTGCCAAGTAAATTTAATATAAAGACAAATATTAGCACCATCTAGGAGAGAGAAAACCTCAGCCATCTCCAAATTTCCCATGTCACAGGCCTAGACTCCTCTGATGTGGATTAGCTAGAGATTTTGATTAATGGACTTTGAAGTTCAGGTACAGTTGAGAGGTGGGCCCATCAGGCTATTTGAGCATAGAACCATTAAGAAATTAAGAATTCTTTTCATTTATGGGGCACCTGGCTGGCTCAGTCAGTTAAGCCTCTGGCTCTTGATTTCCACTCAGGTCATGACCTCACAGTTCATGGGATTGAGCCCTCTGTGAGGCTTCATGCTGGCAGTGTAGCCCCTTCTTGGGATCCTCTGTCTCCTTCTCTCTCTGCCCCTCTCCTGCTCATTCTCTCTCACAGTAAATAAACTTAAGAAAAAAATAATTATTTTCATGCCTTTGTTTAAAATTTCTAAACTCAACCAGTGATTTCTTGATTATAGTTCACTTTCCTATATAGATCCTACTACAGGAAAAGAATGTTGATCATAAGAACTTGTACTCACTATGACAGTATTTTGCAGTTCAGTTTTATAAATCTTCTTTCAATCAGTGAATACTTCCCATGTAACCTGATTACCAGGAGAGACCCCCTCTAGTTGTACATATTCTAATATTTCAGTTCTTCCATAATTTACAACTTATAATTTTAAACTAATGATGTTCTATTTTTACTTACTAATTTCATGGTCTTTGCTAATTCCCTTCTATCCCTAAGAAATGAATTCTCTNTTTTTTAAAAAAAGAAAGAAATGGATGCTCTCTGTTAGTGTAATAACTCAGGTTTTGGAGCCCATCATGCTGAGTAACAGATCCTGAAGTGTTTATTGATTGATTCTGGTACGTAATAAGAGTTACCTTATGGATATACCAGAGGAGACAGCCACTGGAATGATCCCAGAATTACAGTTATCTATAGACACACAAGAACAAAATTTCTGCACAAACATGTAATATACCCAGACACAAATATTCTTAATCAATTCACAGTGCTACAGGTACCTTCACTTACCCTTTAAAAAAAAGAGTCTACTTACTTATCTATCTTACATATCTGTAAGATAATATGCAGAACCAAAACTTAGGAAGATGACAAAAGATATTAATTGACAATGACTCTATGTCCTCAACAAATAGAACCTCAAAAATCTATGACATATACACTACACAAAAGGAACTAGTAACAGTATAGTGTCCATTTTAACATGAATCTCTGGTTCCATCTATCTTAGGCAGATGTGAAAATCCTTAACTAGTGTAACAAATGGAATAGTTCAGGATTAGACATTGTTCCTCTGAGAGCTATATTATCTTCTATGGCTCTGAGAAAAAGATGTCACCTTCCTGCTGCAGTGTCCTTATTTCTAATTATCAAGTGTTCTGAGTCTTTGCTTATGCTCTTATTCAATGTTGAGTCATTAACAATTGGTATCCTTGGGATGCTTGGCCTCCCTTAAACCTTCTTGATAATAAAATCAGTCCTTGCTTCACTTATTAATCCAAAAGAGTTGTGGATTGCCATGAGACTCATGCTCTTACAACACTCTTGGAATCCAAGTGGAGCAAAACCCTGACAGCAGAGCAAAATTATACTTCCTTCATCAAACTTTTAAACATCCTGAACAGTTGATAATCCCTTTGTGTCCATATTTTATTAAATATTTTTTTCTCTCTGTTAAATTCATATAGCATC
Organism: Crocuta crocuta; assembly: GCF_008692635.1. NCBI lineage: Eukaryota > Metazoa > Chordata > Mammalia > Carnivora > Hyaenidae > Crocuta > Crocuta crocuta. The sequence continues at coordinate 291,327 of NW_027530073.1, forward strand.
CATCCACTATACCCTCTATACCCTCCTACCCAAATCCCTTCAAGGTAAATCTACATTTGTTTCTCTCATTAAAGAAAAATCATAGACATGGGTATTAAAAGAAGAGTATCTTAAACTGGGAGTAACACATGAGTGGATTACAATGAAAAGTAAAACAACATTTACACAAGATATATGATTCCACATTGAAAAAAATTTTTAACTATAATTTACAAGTGTAGGGGTTATGTGTGCTTATCTATAAAATTCATCTAAAAGGAAACAGCATTAAAAAAAAATAAATAAAAAATAAAAGGAAACAGTGTTTTTTTCCTAAGGAGAAATTTTGTAATTTTTTCTTATTTCCTGATCCTGCAAAAAATTATGGTAACAGAAAACGCTTTATTAAAAAATAAATAAATGATGGGGCACGTGGGTGGCTCAGTAAGTTGAACATCCATCTTGGGCTCAAGTCATGATTTCACAGTTTATAGGTTCGAGACCCGTGTTGGGCTCTGCACTGACAACTCCGACCCTAGAGTCTGCCTTAGATTTTGTGTCTCCTTCTCTCTTCCCCCACTTGTGCTCTCTCTCTTTCTCTATCTCAAAATAAGTAAGTAAACATTAAAAAATCAATCAATCAATCAATGATAATAACAACAACTTTGGATAGTAGAAAAATGATTCCTGAACATGCCTAATAACAAATAATACTTGAGACATTGATTTTCAAAAATCCAGACTTCAATGCATCAGAGTCTCCAGGGAACAGTTTGGGGGACCTGAATTTTTATCATTTAGGTGATTCCTTTATTATTATTATTTTTTAATGTTTATTTTTGAGAGAGAGAAACAGACTGTGAGCAGGGAAGGGGCAAAAAGAGAGGGAGACACAGAATTTAAAGCAGGCTTCACTCCCTGAGCTGTCAGCACAGAGCCTGATGAGTGGCTCAAATCCACAAACCATGAGATCACAACCTGAGCCAAAGTTAGACGCTTAACCAAATGAGCCACCCAGACACCCCTCATTTACATGATTCTTATGATCAGGCAAATTTGGGAAATGCTGAAAAGGAAGAAAATGAAGAAATAATTTTGGTAACAAAGATTACCAAAAACCACTCTGGAAATCATGGACCTATGATTAAGGTATCAGAATTGAAAATGAACTCAAATCTCTAGTAGGATTTAAAAAGTAATGAGAATAAATATTTTTTCTTAGGGACCACAGAACTCTAACTTGGTGTTTAAAATAGAGGTGGAGCTTAAAATAAAAATAAAATAGAAATAACTCCTATTTATCCTTTAAAGCTTAGATTAGAGATCACCTTCCTCATGAAACTTCCTCTACTCTGGTTTAGAGGCCCCAACTTGTGTACCCATAGCATGCTCTACAAACTCTTTCCAAGTACTTATTTCCTTGCTCTATAATTGTGGGTTTGCTATTAGTCTGCTTCTTGTGGTAGAGAATGTCTTTCATCTCCAAAGCCATTCCCATGCTCAAACATGATGCCTTGTATCTAAGTTTTATTTAACATATATTGAGGGGAAAAAACCTAACTTTTCTAATGACTTGATACAAAAAACAAAAACAGAAACAGAAAGAAAGAAAAAGGAAGGAAGGAAGGAAGGAAGGAAGGAAGGAAGGAAGAAAGAAATTAATCTAAAAGAGAATCTGGGTCCTGGTAAGATAGCTCTCAAATCAAAAGCATAAGTAAAACCTACTTCATTGGTTGGCTGGGGCTGAGTTATGTACTGTTATATACTGTGCTTCACATATGTAATTGTCTCTTCTCTATAGAGACTTGTTATTATTGAGTTCCTCTGGTTATAAGGACTAGAGACTCACCCAGGTTACCTCAAGTAATGGGTGTATTATCTGCAGAAAGCTTAACACTCAGGGCCCACAGGACCTGAATGATTCTTCTGAGTCCAAGGCAGTTCTAGGTCCATAATAATTAGAATTACTGATCTGGATCTTGCCTTAGTGCTTTAATATAAAAACACAAATGCTTCTCAAGTGTCTGAGTATCTCTTTTTTCTACTACAGACTATACATTCTTTCTCTGCTTAAAAAGTACTGCTTGTTTATGGCATCTACTAAAAAAAAAAAAAAGATTTCATAAATGAATGAACTCAATTGATGACAAAAAGGGGTATGAGGTACTGGTAAAGCAAATTATGTTCCCCCATAATGGAATACATTCAGCTGTTAAAAATTTTATTTATGTTATATTATTTATGATCTATCAGGGATAGAATTAATCTTTACTCAGTTCCAGTGTGTTCTCTATCTGTAAGTCTCATATGTAACCTAGCACCTACCTCATCACATGATTAGAGTTTACATCTCTTTTCCTATATACGGGAGCATTCTTGCAAGAATGCTCTTGTGCATTTCATTTCTGTGCTTCCCACTGTGTTTAGATCAATCCCCTGATGCAAATAAGAGGCCACCAAAAAAAAATTTTTTTAAGTTATTGACTTAACACATGAATAGTTATGTCTTAGGGACATCACTTAACTCATGGTATATCCAAATATGAATAATAACAAGACTGGTTTTAATAACACTACATTCTGGTAGATTCTCTTCTTGCAAGTAAGTAAAATTCAAGATCCAGGAAATTTTTAACTGACCCTTTGGGGGTAGATTTTCACAAGTGATGATGAATTATCCTGACATGGAATAACGGATAATTAAATCTTGAAAGAACCACAAAGTTTATCTATTCAATCACCTAATTTTAGGCTCAAAGTCATTCCTGTCCTAGCTTTCTTGACTCTGACTTCAGTGCTTCTACCAACATGTTGCTTCTGCATTCTTGGTTAAATTGCCCTTAATGTGATGCACATTACTCTTAATGTGACTCAGTTACCTGGTACCTGAAAAAAAACGTGTGAATGGTTTAAAATTTCTGGCCATTATCTAGCAAAAAGGAACCAGTCACCAAGTTGAGTAAAAAACTAACAAATAAGTGCTTTGGGAAGTTGAGTTCAAGATGGTGGCCTAGCAAGATCCTGAACTCATCTCTTCCCATGGACACAACAAATCTAAAACTACATATAGAGTAGTTCATTTTGAAAGGGACCTAAAAATAGAATGAACAGAGCCTTCACAGCAAAGGATAAAAGAGCAGCATCAAGAGAGGTAACAGAAACAGAGACAAGGATTCCTGAGGGAATAAAAACATACCTCAGCCACAGCAAATCACAATCAGGAGGAATATCTGGTACAGAACTTTTCCCTGAGGAGTTGCAGATCAAACAAAGACCCACATCAGGTATACCAGCCCATACATAATTCCTGCACAGAAGAGACAAGCCCCCAAAACAACAAGCTTTGAAAAGCAATGCAAATTACATTCAGGAAAACTATAAAACAGTGGAGAATGGAAAATCTGTTCTTAAAGGGCTTGTATGTGGATTCACTTGACCCAGAAATCAGCCCCAGACACCAGTTTGGAAAGCGCATAGGTGATAGATAAAGGAGACCCATTTACAAACCTTAAATCATCCACTAGAGAGTCAGGACAGCAGGAACTCTCCCCAGGGACTAAGACATTACTCCAAAAAAGACATACGGATGGCCAACAGGCACATGAAAAGATGTTCAACATCACTAATATTAGGGAAAAGAACATTAAAACCACAATGAGTTATCAACTAATACCTCTTAGAATGGCTATTATCAAATGGACAATAAATAACAGTTTTAGAAAGGATGTAGAGAAAAGGGAACCCTCAAACACTGTTGGTGGGATTATTGATGCAGTCGGTATGGAAAACAGTATGGAGATTCCTTTAAAAATTAAGAATAATACTACCATATGACCCAGCTATTCCACTTCTGGGTATCTATCTGAAGAATATGAAAACTAATTTGAAAAGACATAATGCACCTCTTTGTTCAGCATTATTTACAGTAGCTAAGATATCAAAACAACCTAAGTGTCCAGCAAAAAGTGCATGTATAAAGAAGATGTGGTACATTTATACAATGCAATACTACTTGGCCATAAAAAAGAATGAAACCTTGCCATTTGTGACAACATGGCTGGATCTTGAGGGTATTATGCTAAACAAAGTCAGATAGAAACATACAAATAACATATGATTTCACTCAAATGTGGAATCTAAGAAAAATAAATAAATAAATAAACAAAATAAAATAAAAACATGTTCATAGATACAGAGAACAAATTAGTGGTTACCAGAGAAGGAGGTTTGGGGGTGGGTGAAATGGGAAAAGAGGGCCAACTGTATGGTGATGGATGGTAACTAAATTTGTGGTGCTAATCATTTTGTAGTGTATGCAGATGCACCCAGAATTTATATTAAAAAAAAAAACAATCTAAGAAAAAAAGTGCTTTTGTAAAAAGCTTTAATAAACATCTACAGCTAAGGGAAAATGTTGAATGTACTTTTAAAGAACTATGAATAATAAACTATGTACTTTTATCTTGTTGATGTTACTTATAAACTGATAAGACTTTTAAACTTGTAAAACCAAAATATTTTGTTTCATTTATTTGCTATCCTCCATATCAGCCCTATTTTTCCATCAGTAATGTTCTTCATGACTAACTATGGTGTTACATAATTACTTGCCACTGTGAGATTAAGAATACCACAAGAAAGTATAATTAAGTCCTTTTGATTTCCGCAGTTAAGAAAAACAGAAATATGTTTAACTCTCAAGTCATTGGACTATAAATTAAGAAATTTAAGAAAATAGGTATTAAGTTAAAGAAATGAATATTACGTTATTCCTTGATTAGTCCTTTCATAGTTTCCCATAGCTTTCAGGATAAACAGAAAATTCCTTCACGTGGAAAAAAAATTAAATCTGGTTCCCACCCACTTTTACGGTCTATTCTTTCAATAATCTTATATACATCTTTCACCCTATACATAGTTCCCTAAGTAGCACCTATTATTTTGTTTTGTACCTTAAATAATGCTACTGGGTTCAAGTTGATTCACTCCAGTAAATCAGAGTTCATATATCATCTTTTCATAGAAGACTTGCCTCAACTTTCCAGTTTCTCCTCTGTATTCTCATAGCACCTAGGCATAACTCTAACATAACTTGCCCACAGTACTACATTCAGTTATCCTTCTCATCCAATAAGTTTGTACATTCCTTGATATAAAGCATCGTGTCTTATTCTATTTTATAATCACATTATATTGCAAAATTTGGGACACATAGTTAATTTTCAGTAAATGACAATGGATTAACTAACCATGTCTACATATGTACTATCCTTTGACTCTGAAGGGACATCTACTTGCCTGGAAAGCACATAATCACATAATCACAGAACTGACTCAAGAACATTTATGTTACTGGGCTCCCAACACGGCATCCAGACAGATTCTTTAGAAAGTCATTAAATCTATGAAAAGATGCTCAACTTCATTCGTAAGAAGAAAAGTACAAGGTTAAATATCCTGAGATACCATTTCTTATCTACCATATTAACCAAAATTCAAAATATTGATAAAATATGTTAACAAGGCTGTGGGAAAACTGTGAGAATTTAAAATGGTGCAACTGCTGTAGAAAACTGTATAGTATTTCTTCAAAAATTAAAAATAAAACTATCATATGATCCAGCAATCCTATCTCTGGGTGTTTGTCCAAAATAATTGAAAACGAGATCTTGAAGAGATATTTGCTCTCCTATGTTCATGGCAACATTAGGATGGCCAAGAGGTAGAAATAACTTAAATGTCCATTGACAGATGCATGAATTTAAAAAAATGTGCTATATATGTACAATGCAATATTATTTATTTTTAAAAAGAAAGAAAATCCTGTTACATGCTACAACATGGATGAAACTTGAGGACACTATGTTAGATGAAATAAGTCACAAGAAGACAAATACTTCATGATTCCACTTGTTTGAGGTATTTAAAGTAGTCAAACTTATAGAAAGAAAGCATAATGATGGCTGCCAGAGATTGGGGAGGGGAAAATGTGGAGTTGCTGTTCAGTGGATATAAAACTACAGTCATGCCAGATGAAAAAGTTTTAGAGATCCACTCTACAACAATGCACATATAGTTAACAATACTGTAATGTACATTGAATATTTGCTAACAGGGTAGAGTTCATGTTATTTATCTTTTACCATAGATTTAAAAACTTAAAAAAAAACCTTTTTTGTCTTCTTGACAATACTTACTTTTATTTGAGAATAGTTGACATACATGTTACATGAGTTTCAGGTATACAACTTCACTATTTGACAAGTTTATTTGACATTAGGTGTATTCACCACAAGTGTAGCTACCTTCTGTCCTGATATATTGCTATTAAAAACTCATTTACTATATTGTCTATGCTGTGCCTTTTATTCCTGTGACTTATTCAATCCATAATTAAAGCCTGTATCTCTCACATGCCTTTTCCCATTTTGCCCAACCCTTGCCCTCTCCCCTCTTGCAACCATCAGTTCTCTGTATTTATAGATCTAATTCTGCTTCTTGTTTTATTCATGTGACTTTATTTTTTTTTAGATTTCACATATAAGTGGAATCATACAGTATTTGTCTTTCTCAGTCTAACTTATTTCACTTAGCTTGATACTCTCAAGGTCCATCCATGCTGTCTCAAATGGCATGATCTCATCCTTTTTATGGCTGTGAAATATTCCATTGTATTTATATAGCACATCTTCCTTATCCATTTGTCTATTGACAGACCCTTAAGTTGTTTCCATATCTTGGCTGTTGTAAATAATGCTACAATAAACATAAGGATGCATATATTTTTTTCAAATTAGTGTTTTTACTTCCTTTGGGTAAATACCCAATAGTAGAATTATGGAATCATATGGTACTTCTATTTTTATTTTTAATTTTTTGAGGAAGGTCCAAACTGTTTTCCACAATGGCTACATTCTTATCAGCCTACACGGGTTCCTTTTTCTTCACATCCTCACCAATACTTATTTCAAAAAGCCTAATACTTGGCTTTTTGAATTTAGCCATTCTAATAAATGTAAGGTGATACTTCATGGTAGTTTTAATTTGCATTCTCCTGATGATTAATGATGTTGAGCATCTTTTCATGTTTCTGCTGACCATCTGGATATCTTCTTTGGAAAAATGTCTGTTCATATCCTCTGCCCATTTTTTAATTGGATTATTTGGTTTTTGGGTGGTCAGTTGTATTCATTCTTTTTTGTTTGTTTGTTTTTCTTTTTGGAAACTAACCCTTTATCAGAGTTGTCATTTGCGAATATCTTCTCCCATTCAGAAAGTTGCCTTTTAGGTTTTTTGATGGCTTTTTATTTTGACATAGTCTGGATAATCCATTTTTGCTTTTGTTTCCCTTGCTCAGGAGACATATGTAGAAAAGTGTTGCTACAGCCAGTGTCAAAGAGGTTACTGCCTGTGTTCTTTTCTAGGGTTTTTATGGTTTCATGTCTCACATCTAGGTCTTTAATACATTAGAGTTCATTTTTGTGTATGGTGTAAGAAAGTGGCCTAGTTTCATTCTTTAACATGTAGCTGTCCAGTTTTCCCAATACCATTTGCTGAAGAGACTGTCGTTTCCCCATGCATATTTTCTCCTCTTTTGCCATAGATTAATAGATCATATACTTGTGGGTTTGTTTCTGTGGATTTTCTATTCTATTCTGTTCTGTTGATCTATGTGTCCATTTTTGTGCCAGTACCATACTGTTTTGATTACTACAAGTTTGTAATATAACTTGAAGTCTAGAATTGTGATACCTTCAGCTTTGTTTCTTCTTTTTCAAGGATGCTTTGGCTATTTGGGGTCTTTTGTGGTTCCATGCAAATTTTAGGCTTATTTGTTCTCATTCTGTGAAAAATGTTAGTATTTTAATAGAGATTGCATTAAGTCTGTAGATTGCTTAAGCCTATACTCGATCCTGATTTTCTTAAGGTAAAAGTCACTTTTCTAGGTGTTATTGCTGGATAACAAAATAATCCAAAATGCAATGTCTTAAAAAAATTAATCATTCTATTATTTCTTATGGTTTTTGTAGGTTGGAGTTCAGGTTTGGGTGATTCTGGCCTTGAGTGTCTCTTGAGGTTGTAGTCAGCTGATGAACTGGAACTAAAACAGTGGGCAGCTGTAGCAGCAGGGCATCAGTCTCAGGGCTTTTTCATGTGATCTGTACCCATGGGCTTCCTTACATCAAGATCGCCTCAGGGCAGTCATACAGCTTTAGGGCTCCATCAAGTGTCACAGCAAGAAAGCAGAAGCAGAACCACCTTGGATTCAGAAGTCACAGCATCATTTCTGCTTCACAAAAGCCTGCCCACATTCAAAGGGAATAGAATTAGATTCTACGTCTTTAGAGGGGAGTGACAAAGTTCTAGAAGTGCAAGAAATTGAGGTGGCCATCTTTGGAAAATATAATTTGCCACAATTATGCAACAACTGGGGAAATGTAAATATGGATTGTACAACAGATGATGTTGAGTTAATAATGTTTTTCTGGGTGTGATAATGAGATATGATTTTATAGTAATATATACATGATCTTAGATGATGCAGGCTAAAGGATCTTTGTGGTAGTGTCTTGATATCTGCAACTTATTTTCAAATGATTTATCAAAATAAAACATATTTAAAGAAGGAAAGAAACAAAATCTGAAGCAAATGTAGTGAAATGTAAGCTATTGGAGAATAGGTGAAAGATATACAGGATGCTTATTGCCTTAACACTTTGCTTTTCTATAGATTTCAAATAAGCTTCTCAAATAATTGAGGGGAAAATAAAAATGAGTCAGATTACATTATTTCTCCACTTACATCCTCCAAACCTTACTATTCAGAGTGAAAGCCAGACCCCCTACCAAGACCTCCAGGACTTTGTGTGATGCCCAGCCCCTACCTCCTGGATTTCACCCCAAGCCAGAGGGAACAGCAAGTACAAAAGCCCCATGAAAGTGCTTGCATGTTTTATAAACAGCAAGTTGTTTATAATACCCTATTTTAATTGATGCCTTTCATACCTCTTATGCATAAATCTCTGTGTACAATTCTTAGAGAGTTTCTGATTTAATATGAAATCTCAATTCCTGGCCTATTCACTTCTTTCTTGATTATAAGAACTTCAGCCCTGGAAGAACTCAGCCAGAGCTAGATCATTTCTCCCTGCCCTGCAAAAAGCCTGAGAGTTCAGCCTAAGAAAGGGAAATCTGGTCCAGCAAGGAAAATTAAGAAGGTTCCTGGTTGATTTAAAATTAGGATTTCATTAATTTGGTATTCCCTTCAGGATGCGAGATATTCCATTTCAATCTCCCCACCAGATCATATTGTATTGTATTATATCTGAGGTTTAGATGCCTAAGCATGCCCTGTAATAACAAGTAGGTTCTTAACAAGATTATACTTTGCACGATTTAATCTACTGGCTGTCTTGCCAGGCTGCCTTTGGCTAATGCTCCGTGTTCTATCAGACTTCACTTGTCCATAGCTTAGAGCTTGGTGCTGCCATTAGTAATTTCCTGCCTTGGATGGAGGCCCTCACAGGAGCCATATTTGCATTTGGATATATTTGCTTCTGATGTTTTGGCCTTGGGTCTCAGTTGAATTGTGATTCTTTTTTTTTTTTTTTTTTAAATATTTTTATTTATTTCTAGGAGAGAGAGAGAGATGAATTGTGATTCTTTTTGAAGGTCACGTGATACAGCCTTGAGGGGAGGTGTTAGTCACATAGATAATTGGGCCTTCTGGTTTCTAAGATGAGTGGGATGGCCACATCTTTCCTTCCAAACCAGTGAACCTTGTGTTAAGTAGGGCTTGTGATAAAGTCAATGTGTCAGGAGCTNTGAATTGTGATTCTTTTTGAAGGTCATGTGATACAGCCTTGAGGGGAGGTGTTAGTCACATAGATAATTGGGCCTTCTGGTTTCTAAGATGAGTGGGATGGCCACATCTTTCCTTCCAAACCAGTGAACCTTGTGTTAAGTAGGGCTTGTGATAAAGTCAATGTGTCAGGAGCTCACAGCCAGAGATGAGGCCAATGAGCAGTGTAGGTTCTGGGACAGCAAAGGAAGGACATGCTCACCATGGTCCTACAGAGTTTACTCTGTGCTCTTTTAGAAGTTGTCAATAATACTGATAGTAATAATAATAAAACACCCTGTCCTTCTTATTAGAAATTAGGTATTTAATAGATATTAGAAACCAGCGTTCAAAAACTATTATCAGGCCATCTGAATACTGACTGCTTTGTCATGAGTAAAGTGAGCAAATCCCAGGTGTGATTCTCTATCCACAGTGAAGCAGAAGCTGAGACATTCATTTGGAGAAAACAGGACAGTTAAATGCCAGGATGGCTTGACTAGGTGTCCTCTGTAGTAAAATCAATGATTCTGAGATTGCCATTTTCCATCTTGGCAAAAGCCTTAAAACATCTTTATATTCTCTAATACTGTAATTCCACTTTTAGGAATCAGTCCTAAAGAAAGAGTACTAAATACAGAAAAAGTGCTTATTGTAATGGAGAAATAAAATGGAAACAAATGATGTCCAGCTGATGAGAAATGTTTTAATAAATTATGTCCATTTAAATTATTATGCATATTTAAAAATATATGCCTATGAATAATTTGCAAATAACATGAAAAGCAAAGGATTTATTTATTGTTTTAAATTTTTTTAAATGTTTTTATTTATTTCTGAGAGAGAGAGAGAGACAGCATGAGCAGGGGAGGGTCAGAGAGAGAGGGAGATACAGAATCCGAAACAGGCTCCAGGCTCTGAGCTAGCTGTCAGCACAGAGCCTGATGCGGGGCTCGAACCCACTAACCGTGAGATCATGATCTGAGCTGAAGTTGGAAGCTTAACCAACTGAACCACCCAGGTACCCCCAAAGGATTTATTTTCTATAAGTAGGACACAATATTTTACATAAAGTATCAAAATTTGTTTAAAAAAACTATACATAAAAATGGTGAAAAGAAATGCATCTTTGAATGTTAAGAAATAGGTAAATTTTTCTTTCTGCTTTTCTGTATTTACAATTTTTCTTTAATGAGTTTCCATCACTTTCTTACAAGAGAAATAAAGCACTGATTTTTAAAGTGCTAATACAAGGAGTGCCTGGCTGGTTCAGTTAGTTGGTGGAGCATGCAACTCTTAGTTTAGGGTCATGAGTTCAAGCCCCATGTTGGGCATAGAGCTTACTTAAAAAGAAAAGAAAAAAGCTAACACAAGTGTTCTTATTAGCAAAAATTTATCAAACCAGCCTAATTATGAATTAACATGTACATAAATTATTGTTAATATTTAAACAAATTATTTTAAGACAAAGTTTTAAGAGATTCAGTTCAACAATATTTTTTGAGTGCCTAAAATATATTTTTGTTTGCACTTTGAAATTAGCATATTCTAAAATTCCATAGGATAAGTAATATTTTAATAAACCATAATTCTACTTTTTTTCCTTTAACAACTGCAGCAAGAACAAGGACATTAAAAAAAAAGAAGACCCCTTAACAGGGAGGGAAGTAGACAAAGAACCTACTTTGTGTCAGGCAATGTGCTACATGCTTTTTATACTTGAACTTCTTTAGTTCCAGCAATAACTCCATGAGGTTTTGTATATATTATTCTATTTGACCTTAAAAGCAATTCTATGAGGCATTTTATGGATGAGGAAATTGGGGATCAAAGAGATTCCATAATCTGATCAAAGAGAAACAATAGTAAAAGAATGGTCCTCATTCTTTCCACTGTCATTGTGCTGTGCTGACAGACTATCCCTGGCCCATACTCATAGCCTTGAAGAGCCTCATTTTTTAACAGAATTAAGCCACACTTCTATTTAATTTGGTTCCTCATCCTAAGAGATATATGAAAGAAAGGAGAGAAAGAATAACAGTGGGAAATGAAAGTTGGCAAAAATAGACTCCCCAACCCAACAAAACATTTATTAAAAATCACCCAAGAGGGACACCTAGCTGGCTCAGTCAGCTAAGCATCCAACTTCAGCTCAGATCATGATCTCACGGTCCATGAGTTCAAGCTCCATGTTGGGCTCTGTGCTGACAGCTCGGGGCCTAGAGCCTGCTTTGGATTCTGTGTCTCCCTCTTTCTCTGTCCCTCCCCACTGCTCAAGCTCTGTCTCTCTCTATCTCTCAAAAACTGAATAAACATTAAAAGAAATTTTAAGAAAAAGCACCCAAGAAATATTACTTAAATTTATTGCCATGAAAAAGAATGCAATCTTGCCATTTGTAGCAACATGGATGGAGCTATAAAGTATTATGNAGTAAAAGAATGGTCCTCATTCTTTCCACTGTCATTGTGCTGTGCTGACAGACTATCCCTGGCCCATACTCATAGCCTTGAAGAGCCTCATTTTTTAACAGAATTAAGCCAGAATTCTATTTAATTTGGTTCCTCATCCTAAGAGATATATGAAAGAAAGGAGAGAAAGAATAACAGTGGGAAATGAAAGTTGGCAAAAATAGACTCCCCAACCCAACAAAACATTTATTAAAAATCACCCAAGAGGGACACCTAGCTGGCTCAGTCAGTTAAGCATCCAACTTCAGCTCAGATCATGATCTCACGGTCCGTGAGTTCAAGCTCCATGTTGGGCTCTGTGCTGACAGCTCGGGGCCTAGAGCCTGCTTTGGATTCTGTGTCTCCCTCTTTCTCTGTCCCTCCCCACTGCTCAAGCTCTGTCTCTCTCTATCTCTCAAAAACTGAATAAACATTAAAAGAAATTTTAAGAAAAAGCACCCAAGAAATATTACTTAAATTTATTGCCATGAAAAAGAATGCAATCTTGCCATTTGTAGCAACATGGATGGAGCTATAAAGTATTATGCTAATGAAGTCAGTCAGAGAAAGTACCATATAATTTCACTCATATGTATAATTTAAGAAACAAATGAGCAAAAGAAAAAAAAGAGGAGAGACAAAAACAAACTTACCTACAGAGAACAAACTGGTGGTTATCAGAGTGGAGGCAGGTGGGGGGATGGGTGAAATAGGGGATGGGGATTAAGGAGTGAACTTGTGATGAGCACTATGGAAGTGCTGAATCACTATACTGTACACCGAAAACTAAAATTACACTGTATGTTAACTAACTGAAATTTAAATGGAAAATTTTTAAAAAGCAGCCAAGAACTCAAAAAGCATAGCTGTGTGGAAGCATGGAGCTATTTTGTGCAAGACCTGCAACTCTATGCAATGCTGAGGTAATTATATGCAATGCTTTATTTTCCATATGCTATGTAACATAGCAGGGATGTAACACCTAAAATTTACTTTGCACAAAGCTCTCTCTTCCAAGGATTCTGGACAGATGAAGTTTTTATTGGCTAGGTTTGGTTATATTTAAGAATCTAGGAGAAGACTCACAAACACAAGGTGATTACTAAACCAAGGCCCCCCAGAACAGGCAATATCCAGATTCAGAACTTCTTCGCTTACCTAGCTACTAAAAGCTTACTAAAAGCTGAAGAATAGATTTAATAGTTACTTGGTTACCTCTATGCCTTGAAATACTTTGCTAGACAACTTAAAAATGGAACTGAAGTATCAACTGAAGCTTTCTGTGCTACTGTGGTTTAAACTGAACACCGCTTTGTATAAACATATTTTTTGTGGTTTAACTTTAGGCTGTTCTCTGCGGTCTTCCCATATAATGGGAATGCGTCAGAAGCACAGTTTGCTTCCTGTGTAGGCTGGAAACTGTTAACTGCGAAGTTTGGAGATAGTCTCATAGAGCTTTCTGCCATATGTTAAACTAAACTTGATATGAAAAATCCTATCAGTTTCCAGTTTCCCAGGGCATTAAAAAGAAAAAAGGAGCTCAAGCTTTATAAATATAAAAAGCATCTGTCTGCACAGGAAATTCTACTCTGTTATTTTACAAATGATCCGTCCTTATATTTACAAGAGAAATCCCATCTGATGAACTATATAGAAAGTGATGCACCATTTTATTCAAAATTTTAAAATTTATATTCATAATTCTGAACAGCTGACTGGACTGTGAACTAGCCATCATTGCATGAAGATCTCAACAGCCCTGCCCAGAATGCTAATAAGCATTTATATTTCCAAGTGAAAGGAGATGAAATATTTCAGTAGCATGCTACACATTTAAACAATTCTACTGGACATAATTTTTGTGTTTAAATGCTCCCACCACTTCAGGAAGACTCATGAGCATTCACAAAATGTTTGGCACAATTTTGATGCAAACTTTTTACTTCTCTTTATCTCCCTGAGACTCAGAAGTATTCTCTCCAGAGTCGCTCACCCAGGTGCAAGTATCCTTGAGTCCATCTTCAGTAGCCTTTGTAAGAATCCCTTTATGTGACTGCCTCCCCATTGTCACCTATAATTTTGTCATTTCTTTTGCTTTGAACCACCTTGCTATGATAAAAGCCATCATTTCCTTTCACACTGTTCTGTGACCCTCATAAAATTAACAGCTGAAATTCATGACCAGAGCTCTGATCATTCATCAGTCTACAGAGGATTTCATGCTACCTTTAATAACACCCATATTTTATCATCAGCCCTCTCTCAGACTTGACTATAAACTCTTTTGCTTACTTCATCAATTCAGTGCTCCAACATTTAGCCTTCATTTCAACTCATTGTTTTCTCACAGAGAGGACTCAAAAACTTTTCCATCAGAATCTGTTTTTTTATCTAATAGCCTATCAGTATTTCCAAATAAACTCCCTTTAACCACAAAGCCATGAAATATTTTTCTTCCAATTCCTTTTTTCCACTTTGATCTTGCTGAGTTTTCACTCATTCATCCTTTTAGTAATTTAAGGCTCCTCTTTTTCTTAGTTCCATTTACTTCCATTCTTTCCTCAAATATATTAATAGCATTTATTAATAATTATTAGTCATCCATCACCAAGTACTGCTTACATATATTACCTTCTTTGGTGTAAAAGTTGCTGTCTCTTTGATATTCTTTTCTTTGCTAGCCAGAGCTTTGGGATAGTATCTTTTTTCCTTTCATATTATCACAAAAGGATACGTAAAAATTGTACCTACCCTCTTTTACCCTGCATACTGAAAGATACAAGCTATGGGCCCTCCTTCACACAGTGGGAAGGTGAACCATATCCCTATGACAACTGATAAAACTTGAGTTGTGTAGTTTGCCTCTGCCTGTTTCTAAAGATGTATAGATACATCACCCTTCTCTCTCAGCCTGGACCTCTGTGGGTCCAGTCTGACAACTGTTAAAACAGCAGTTCCAGTGTGAATAAGAAAGCCTCTGAGGAGGAGACTCATAAACATATGTTGTCGGTGCAGAACTGTTTTCCCATGTTTACAATTATCTGTGTGTCATTTTCTCTGTGGCTGTATCTAAAGTGGTCACAGACTGATTAGCTGATCTGTGCTTCCCTATATTCCTTTTTGGCCAATATTTACATATTCTTACCCCCAAAGAGAGGCAGAACTACAAGTGTGTCATTGTTTTATTAGCTCTAGTAAAAATTGTGTCATATAAAAGGTTAAGACTTCTGGCAATTTCTTTTGGTATGCTTCTGAAACACTGTCACTTTTATTTAATTGCTCTAGTCATTATTGAATTTAAAATTTGAACCAAAAAAACCTGTGAGAAATTGATTCCTTGTGTATTTTATCATACTGTATCCATACATTTAACATTATAAATTCTTCTAAGTGTTTCTTCTTTTTTTTTCCCTTGAGAGAGAGTGTGTGTGTGAGTGGGGGAGAGGGCAGAGGTGATGTGGGGGAAGGGTAGGAGAGAGGGCGAGAGAAAGTAAAAGAGAATCTTAAGCAAGCTCCATGCCCAGTACAGAGTCCAATGTGGGGCTCCATCTCATGACTGTGAGATCATGACTTGAGCTAAAATCAAGAGTCAGATGCTTAACTGACTGAGCCATCCAAGTGTCCCTAAGTGTTTCTTCTTAAATTACCTTGCATAATTCCTTATAAGAAGGATTAATAGCATTTTGTACAAATAGAAAGTTGCATATTATTATGATAAGATAATGATTATGGCAAAAGTCATTTATTATATAACCTTTCATTTTGGTGCTTATGGTGGTCAGTTCATCAAACCTTCCTTCTCAACCTGTGACCCTTAGGCCCTAATGTGCTAATGAATCCATTATATGTGATGAGCTCACTTCTCTCCTACATGTAAGATTGATACTAGCTATGTACCCTTCTTGTGAAAATTAAGAAAAGAGGTAGTCAAATCATTTTCTATACAGTGGAATCTCTCAAAAAACTTACTGAGAAGTTACTTTAAGTAATACTTATTAAGCCTCTAATATGAGATATCTACTTCAAAAAAACCAGATAGAACTAGAAAGCTTTATAAGCCATGATACCTTCCCTTAAAATTTTTACATTTTACTTTAGGAGGTATGAAATAAACATCTGAAATAAATGAAGAACAGCCAGAATAATAAGTAATTGGGGACTGAATTATTCACTATCAACCTGCAGTTTGGAAAGGGAAACAAAATCACAGTAAACTTCATCAGTAATGGAGGTCTTCATGAAGAAGGTGGGTTTAAATTGAATATGAAAAGTGAAAAAAATCGAATAAACACTGAAGTCTCTGAATTGCAGGGAAGCAGGGGAGGATTTAGGACAGGAAGAGAAAAGCCATATAGATGGTACTGAACAGGTTGGGTGAAACAGCCAGTACAGAGCCCTGCCTGAGTTAGGCAACAGAGGAAAGTCACAAACACTTCTTTTAAATAATCAGAATATCAAATTCCTTAAATACTGAAAAAAATGGGATAAATATCATAATCTAAGGATTATGTATATTTGGAAATAAACACTGAAGATGTTGTGCCCGAATCATGAGTCCCCTGAGACCTCCAAGGAGCCGACACCAATGCAAGTATATAAGGGTCTTTATTACAATCTCGAGCAGGGGCTCACCCGTCTACCAGTGCAGTGGCAGCTAGGAGAAGCCCTGAACAATAGCTAGCAGGGTTTTTATGGGGTAAGGGATGGGGGTGTTACAGTGCACACGTTGTACGCATTGCATCATCACATAAGCACCGATCATAATTGTACAACACCCATGGTTACAGTTTTGACCATTCAGTATCCATAAGGCGTCCGTTACTTTTGGTGGGACCCAGTCATGACCTTTGAGAATCCTTTGAAAATGACCAATTATAAGGTGGGCTCAAAGGGCCTACGTGGGGTTTAGGCAAGCGGTGAGTGATTGGCTAGTTTGTACAGAGTAACTACCTGCAGTTCCCAGCCCTGACTCAGACCACAGGAATGTTACACATTTCTTTTGATTGGCTGATCCGAGGGTGGTCCTGAGGATGGCTTCAGCTGAAGCTTTTTCTGGAACTGGGCTACGTGCAGCCCAAGGTTGCTCTTAATGGAGGACTTAATTTCAGGCTCTTCAAAGAATCCTATGAAGTAAGATTGGATTCCCAGGATAGGACAGATTAGGAAGGATTTTGCCATTTGTCTCTTTCCCCAAAATGGTGTGCAGATTATTCAGGATCACCTATGCTGTATAACAAGAATGATTCTGAAAATTAATGAGTGAATCAAAAGCATCCTTCTTCTTAGCTTTTTCTTAATCCTTGATGGAATCATTGGGTTCATTGCTTTTATCATCTTCCATTTTAAGAACATTTAAAACATTCTCTTATTTCAGTCTCAGTATCCTCAATTTATGCCAGTCTAT
Organism: Crocuta crocuta; assembly: GCF_008692635.1. Taxonomy (NCBI): domain Eukaryota; kingdom Metazoa; phylum Chordata; class Mammalia; order Carnivora; family Hyaenidae; genus Crocuta; species Crocuta crocuta. The sequence goes on from NW_027530073.1 coordinate 308,999, forward strand.
CTTCTAATTTGTTGAAGATTACAGGAAAAACACCACTACACCACGGGCTATTCCACCACAACTATTAGGGACTGCCAAAGCCAGATGTATTTTCACAACAAAAGAAAATAAATGGGGTTTACCTCTTGAGGTACCAATTAAGTTCTAGGTTTCAGATCATGATGGATGTTCAGAGTAGGAGTAATCTTGGATCAAGATTAGAAAGTGTATCAAAGCTACAATACAGAATGCTGCTGGGATTTTTTAAAGGAAAGAATTCATATGAATTTTGTGAAGTCTTAATGAAAAGTGGAGGATTTGAATGAGTCTCCCTGAATGTGCATGATTCAGTTAGGTGAAGAAATGGAGAGGACAATAATCTATAGAAAGAACATTCCTCGGGTGTTTAAAAAAAAAAAAAGCAGTAGGCATTTTACTAAGGTAGAAATCTAATATTGGAGAATAATAAAAAATAAAGTTGGATGGTTAAAGATGAATGAATACCTTAGCCACTTAGAGTCTATTTTAACTTAAAGCATGTCCTGTGGGTCTAAGTTATATCTAAAAGGCATTATTCTCTTTCATAACTGTATTATACACATGACTTGTCTGTATGACAAGGATGAATCTGAATCTAGATGGTTCATACTAATATTTTTATTGTGGTAAAACATCCGTAACTTTATAAAATTTACCATTTTACCTGTTTTTAAGCGTACACGTCAATAGTGTTAAGGAAATTTGTTCACATTGTTGTGTAACTGATAAAAAGAACTCTTTTCATCTTGCAAAACTGAAAACCTATAGCCATTAAACAATAGTTCTCTATTCACCTCTCCCCCTTTAGCCCCTGGAAACCATAATTTTATTTTGGTCTCTATAAATTTAATTATTCTAGATACCTCATATAAGTGAACATTCAGTATCTGTCTTTTTGTGACTGACTTATTGAATTTAACATAATGTCCTTATGGTTGACTGATGTTGTAGTATGTGTCAAAATTTTCCTTTCTTTTTTTAAATTTTTTTAATGTTTATTTTTGAGAGAGAGAGAGAGAGAGAAAGCGGGGAGGGGCAGAGACACAAAGAGGGAGACACAGAACCCAAAGCAGGCTCCAAGTTCCCAGCTGTCAGCAGAGATCCTAACACAAGGCTGAAACCCATGAACTATGAGATCAGGATCTGGGACGAAGTTGAACATTTAACCAACTGAGTCACCCAGGCACCCCAAATTTCCTTCTTTTTTAGGTCTGAATAATATTCCATACCACATTTTGTTTATCCATTCATCTGATGGACACTTGGATTGCTTCTTCCTTTTGGCCATTGTGAATAATGTTGCTCTGAACATGTGTATACAAATATCTCTTTTAAACCCTGCTTCTAATTCTTTTGAGTATATATCCAGAAGTGTAATTCCTAAATCATATGGCAACTCTATTTTCAAGATTTTGAGGAACGCGTTTTCCATAACAATTATATCATTTTCCATTTTTACCAAAAGTGCACCAAAGTTCCAATTTTTCTACAACCTCACCAACACTTGTTATTTTCTGGTTTTTGTTTTGTTTTGTTTTTTTCATAGTAGCCATCCTAATGGATGTGAGGTGATTTTAATATTATTAAGAACTATGATTTTACCCTACTTGCAAGCTAACAAGTTAGCCTGCTACAATTTATGGATACTGGAAAAAGGTTTGTGATTCCCAGATTGAAGAAAAAGGTTTCAAAATTTCTATCACTATAGCAATAGCAGTAGCCAGAATGTCAATCAGCATTTGTGCTTGTTCTCAAAGCTCCAAATCTCACAAGAGAAGGAAAAGGGCCAGATGACATCTCCACACAGTGGGGTGGATTATATGAGAGGAACTCAAAGTTTTAGGAAACTCTAATATCATATAGTGAGCAGCAAGCTTGTCTGACTTTTGCCCCAGAAAGAGACATTATCTTTATTATGATGAACAGTAGACAAACCTTCCAAGACTCAATTAGGAAGAAATAGAAAATCTGAACAGACTAATTACTAGCAATGAAATTTAATCAGTAATCAACAAACTCCCAACAAACAAAAGTCCAGGACCAGACACCTTCATAGGTAAATTCTACCAAACATTTAAAGAAGAGTTAAGGCCTATCTTTCTCAAACTATTCCAAAAAATAAAAGAGGAAGAAATGCTTCCAAATTCATACTATGAGGCTAGTATTACCAAGATACCAAAACCAGACAAAGACACTACAAAAATAAAAAAATTATTGATCAATATCCCTGATGAACACAGATGGAAAAATCCTCAACAAAATATTAGCAAACTACATTCAAAAATATATTAAAATGATTATTCACCATTATCAAGTGGGCTTTATTCCAGGGGTTCAAGGATGGTTCAATATCTGTAAATTAATCAGTGTGATACACCACATTGACAAAGTGAGGATAAAAATCATGATAATCTCAATAGGTGAAGAGAAAGCATGTGACAAAATTTAGCATTCATTCATGATAAAAGCTCTCAACATACATAGTATAGAGGGAACATATTTCATAATAAAGGACATATATGACACACTCATAGCTAACATCCTAAGATCAGGAACAAGAAAAGGATGTTCACTCTTACCACTTTTACTTAACATAGTACTGGCAGTCCTAGCCATAGCAATCAGATGAGAAAAAGAAACAAAAGGCATCTAAATTGGTAAGCAAGATATAAAATGTGACATGATATAGAAAATCCTGAAGATTTTACAAAGAAAAAATACTAAAACTAATGAATGAATTCAGTAACATTGCAACATACAAAATCAATATACAGAAATCTGTTATATTTCTACACATGAATAATGAAATAGCAGAAAGGGAAATTGAGAAAACAATCTGCTTTAGAATTGCACCAAAAGAATAAAGTATTTAGAAATAAATTTAACCATAGAGGTGAAAGACTTAAACTAAAAACACTAATGAAAGAAATCAAAGACAACATAAATATATAGAAAGATTATACCATGCTAAGGATTGGAAGAACTGATATTGTTAAAATGTCCACACTACACAAAGCAATCTACAGATTTAATGCAATCTCTGTCAAAATATCAACATTATTCACATAAATAATCCTAAAATATGTATGGAACCACAAAAGACCCCACATAGTCAAAGGAATCTTGAGAAAAAAGAAAAACGCTAGAGGTTTCACAATCCCAGATTTCAAGATACACTACAAAGCTGTAGTAATCAAAACAATATGGTGCTGACACAAAAATAGACACACAAATCAATGGCATAGAATAGAGAGGCCAGAAGTAAACCCACACTTGTATGGTCCATTAATCAACAACAAAGGAAGCAAGAATATGCAATGGGGAAAAAAATTCTCTTCAACAAATGATATGGGAAAAGTGGACAGCTACATGCAAAAGAATGAAACTGTACACTTTCCTATACCATACACAAAAATAAGCTCAAAATGAATGAAAGTTCTAAACGTAAGACCTGAAACCATAAAACTCCTTTAAAAAAAACATAAAAAATAATCTCTTTAATTTTTAAATTTTGTGAAGTTTATTTTTGAGAGAGAGCGAGCACAAGCCAGGGAGGGACAGAGAGAGGAGGACAGATCTGAAGAAGGCTCTGTGCCGACAGAAGAAAGCTGAATGTGGGGCTCAGACTCCAGAACTGCGAGATCATGACCTTAACTGAAGTTGGACCCGACTGAGCCACACAAGTGCCCTGGAAGATCATTCTTAGCACTATTTTTCTTTCCCCATGCAAGGGAAACAAGCAAAAATAAACAATTGGGACTACATCAAACTAAAAAGCTTTTGCACAGCAAAAAAAAACCATCAACAAAATGAAAAGCCAACCTACTGAAGGGGAGAAGTTATTTGCAAATGATATATCCAATAAGGAATTAATGCCCAAAATATATAAAGAATTAATACAGCTCAGCATGCCCCAAAGTAATTTTATTAAAAAATAGGTCGAGGACCTGAATAGGCATTTTTCCATAAAAGACATCCAGATGGCCAACAGACACATGAAAAGATGCTTAATATCATTAATCATCAAGGAAATGCAAATGAAAACCACAGGGAATAGTGGAAAACATCTGGCATAACATCAGACTCCATACGTTTAAGGGCATAGTTTCCAACAAAACTGCCTTAACTTCAGATATCAGCCACAAATAATTGGGGGACCCCCAGACCACCTGTACTTCAGACCAACTGGCTATAAATTTCAGGTGTTTCCACTATCCCCATGGGTTCAATAATTTGCTAGAATGACCCACAGAACTCAGGAATGTACTACAGTTATGACTACAGTTTTATTACAAAGGGTACACATAGGGCAAGGGGGAAATAATACAGTTTCTATACCTGCTTCTGTGGAATCAAGGCCCATCAACCTTCTGGCATATCAGTGTATTCACCAACCGAGGGGTTCCACTGAACTTTGGTGTCCAGAGGTTTTTGTTTTTGTTTTTTTTGGTGTTCAAAGTTTTTATTGGCATTCCATTCCGTTGGCATGATTGATTAAAACCCTGGCCACATGACTGAATTCAATCTCCAGCTCTTCCCTTCTTTCTCTTTTAGAATTCAGCTGATATGCAGCTTACAGCTCCAGCCTACTACATTTTTGGTCTTTCTGGCTTAGCCTATCCCTATCCTCCGTCCTCTCATTAGCATAAACTATCTGGATCCACCCTAAATAACAAAGAACTCCTATCATTTGGGAAATTCCAAGGGTTTTTAATTTTCCACCCAGAAACCAAGCACAAAGGCCAGTCCTATTCTTTCCAATTCTTTCTGTATACAGCAATCCTCAAGTGGATGAATGGCTAAAAGTTCTTTACCACTTCCCTTGAAAGGCATGTGGCTCAAGATCTCACTCTGGGATTTAGGATTTAACAGCTATTGCCTTTGAACCTCAGATGAAAATCAAACTAAAATCATTCCATTCTCACATCCTCTTAATTGTTCATTGGCTAAGCATGCATGGCTTGGTGGAGGCCAGCAGATCTGTGGGTTGTTGGTCAGCCCCAGGCTGCACGGATGTCCCACCGACGCATTCATTCAAATGCAAGGTCCTGCCGCTTACCCAGGGTAGTGAGAGGGGTGGCTAAGGCACCCCCCACACTCACAAAACCTCTGTCCTATTTTTAGTTCTGCAGTCTCACATCTCTCTCCCTCTTCTTTCACAGCAAAATCTTCTTTAAAAACTAGGTGTAAGGAAATTGCATATGACATAAAATAATTTAATGAATTGTTTAGTTATATATGGTATTGAAAAACAAATAGAAACTTTAAAATAAAAAGTATTCGGGGCGCCTGGGTGGCTTAGTCGGTTAAGCGTCCGACTTTCGCTTGGGTCATGATCTCCCGGTTCGTGGGTTCAAGCCCCGAGTCGGGCTCTGTGCTGACTGCCAGCTCAGAGCCTGGAGTCTGTTTCAGTCTGTGACTCCCTCTCTGACCCTCCCCTGCTCACGCTGTCTCTCGCTATCTCTCCTAGAAATAAATAAAACATTTTAAAAAATAAATAAATAAAATAAAATAAAAAGTATTCATCTTCTCTGTGATGGTATTTTATAAATTCCATGGTAGGCTACAGTAGCCAGATATTTGGTCAAACATTATTCTAGATGTTTCTGAGAAAATGTGTTTTTAGATGTATTTTAGATTTAAATAAGTAGCCTTTAGATTTAAATCGGTGTCCTTTCAGTAAAGCTGATTACCCTTCATGATATATGTTGGTTTCATCCAATCATTTAAAAGCCTGAATAGAGACTGATATCCCTGCAAGAAGAGGAAATTCTGTCTGCAGACCTGTCTTTGGACTGAAACTGCAACTCTTCCCTGGGTCTTCAGCCTACCACACACACACACCACACACACCCACACACACATACACACTCACTGCACACACACACCCCATCCCACTCCCACACACATACCGCACACCAGACACACACACACCACACACACATACACACTCACTGCACACACACACACACATACATGCACACGCACACACACATACCCTGTTGCTTCTCTTTCTCTGGAGAACCCCTCTTAATACAGTAACACACCCTTATTACTGTGTAATAGTTCAAAGTATCAAGTGTGCGTAATGGATTAGTATAAGTGTACTTTTACATTCCAAAGAAATAAATTATACTTACCTTTTCTAAGCATGTGTATGTCTATGCTTGTGATCTGCATTCTCACTTGTGCCCTCTGACCATGAAAGCTGCATGTTTATAAACCACCTCTAAGACTTTAAATGTTCCATGAAGTGTCTGTTCTCTCTGTCAATTATTTGTTTTCTTCTATTCTTACTCAGTTTGCAAAATGAAATGAGGCATGAATAAGCAAGATTTTCTACTTTATTTCAAGGACAGCAAATATTAATTACCAGATTCTGTACAAAATACTCTGTTGGTTTCTTATATTTCTTAGGAAATAATAATGCTAAAGAAACCCATAATGGGAAATAGCTGTTTAACTATAACTCCAAAGAGCATTAAAATATAATTGAAATAATACATACACATGCTTAAGTATACTTTTCAATGCCTATTAGATTTCAAAGAAATGAGATGCTATATCATTATTTAATATTCTAGAAAGCTTTTACTTCATGCGATATGTATATGCAAACTAAAACATTTTAAATAATCTCTACTCATTTTAATTATTTTATAAACATAAAAAAAGCACACCAAATTTAGTTCACCTTAATAGGAAAATAAATCAACTGTACCAAACTTAGCATAATATGTAATGTGTGTAATGATGATATACCCTGTAAATTAAAGCTAATAAATACAAGATTAAATCAAAATAGTAAATATTTTTATTATATATTTATTTTAAATTATATAATTTTATAATACATGCTTATGTATGTTTCTATTCATGTGTATGTATGTGTATATAGATATATTTATTGTGTATATAAATACTTTATAGATGCAAAACAATCCTCAGATATTGTCCCTTCTTATAAGTGGTTTCTGCATAAGATTTAGAGCTTAAAAGCAATGGATGATAGGTTTGGAAAACAGAGAATGTTAGTGGAACTAATTCTTACATGGGACAATTGTCTCTATCATGTGTAATCTGAAATTAGTGTCAACAAACCTAATGGTTTTTGAGCATTGACTCTCTGTACTTGTGTGCAGTTGTTCATATTATATTAAAATAGCTTTCAACTTTACTTTCTGTTAACTCCAAAAACCTGTTAATTCTAGAAATATCTTCTTAATTTTGTTCAACTTCTTTTTAATTTAATAATATTGTTAATGTTATCATTGCTTCTGTTCTCTCTGTGCTTAACATTTCTCTAGAGTTGAACAGACTTTATCTCCCAGTTTATAATGGTATCGGTCCATTTGTAAATTGGATAGATTTTATTTACGAAGATGGGCTTCAAGACATACAAACAGAAACTCAAAGAGATCATTTTCCAGATACAGTTGACCCATTTACATGTTATTTAAAAGCAAAGACGTCTTGCTAGATATAATAACCTTTCCCTGCCTTCTAAATCAGAGTATTCTGCATATGATTTACTTATTTCTTTTTTTTAATAGTTTATTGTCAAATTAGTTTCCACATAACACTCAGTGCTCATCCCCACAAGTGTCCTCCTCCATGCCCATCCCCCCTCCCCCCACATCCATCAGTCCTCAGTTTTTGTCAGCATTCAAGAGTCTCTCATGGTTTGCTTCTCTCCCTTTCCCCCACCATTNTTACTTATTTCATTGTGCTCTAGTACACTGACATCCAGAGTATAGGGCAGCTGTCTCTACATTAGATAGTTACAATCAGTGGTGCTAAAGTTCATATATCATCATTCTGTAGGGTTTTTTTTCTCCATCTTCAAAGATACAGTTCAAGACATTAGCCACTTTTTGCTTCCATTCTCTGACAGATATGTCAGTTTAGTGCAGTATGAGAGTCCAGGCTTTGCATACAGAGAGACCTGGGTTTAGATCCTAACTCCAGCTGTTTACTAGCTATATGGCTTGTCTGACTGTAAATGGAGATCATAATATCTGCCTCCACAGGGATTCTTCTTATGAGTGATGACATTACAAATTATAGTACCTGCCACATATTGGACAATTCAAGATATATGTGTTCCTTGCCACCATCCTCTACAGCACTCACACTAGGAACCTGTCATTATCTTGCTTCTGACCTCTTCCTTCCTAAGCAACTACATAACCAAAAAGCTTTGAATTGTATCTAAACCAAAACTCCAAGATTATCGTAGAAGTATTTATTTACTGTAAGTGTACACTATTAGTAGAATGAAGAACATAAGGCTGAGGGTTGACCCAGACTTGTAAGTAGGTAATATTTGACATGGTGCTTGAAAGGTAGGTAGAATTTAGCCTGAAAGTCAAATAGGTAGAGAAGCATACTTTCCAGAGGAAATGGATATCAGGCCTACAAACATGAGCATTTGAGGAATAAGGAGTAGTTCAATTTACTCCTTTCAGAGTATATGTGATCGAAGAGAAGACTCAAGGAAGAATGTGGGTGGGCTGGTTTTGTTAAGCAGTCTCAGTACCAAGTTAAGGAGCTTAATTTAATGGAAAATGAGTTAGTATTTTTTTTAAATATAGTTTACTGTCAAGTTGGTTTCCATATAACACCCAGTGCTCATCCCAACAAGTGCCCTTGTCAAGGCCCATCACCCATTTTCCCCTCTTCCCTACCCCGCATCAACTGATAGTTCTCAGTATTCAAGAGTCTCTCATGGTTTGCCTCCCTCCCTCTTCTTATTTTTTCCCGTTCCCCTTCCCCATGGTCCTCTGTTAAGTCTATCCTGTTTCACATATGAGTAAAAACAGTTGGTATCTGTCCTTCTCTGCCTGACTTATTTCACTTAGCATAACACCCTTGAGTTCCATCCACGTTGCTACAAATGGTCAGATTCCATTCTTTCTCATTGCCATGTAGTATTCCAGTGTATATATAAACTATATCTTCTTGATCCATGCATCAGTTGATGGACATTTAGGCTCTTTCCATGATTTGGCTATTGTTGAGAGTGCTGCTATGAACATTGGGGTACATGTGCTCCTATGCATCAGCACTCCTGTATCTCTTAGGTAAATTCCTAGCAGTGCTATTGCTGGGTCATAGGGGAGTTCTATTGTTAATATTTTGAGGAACCTCCACACTGTTTTCCAGAGCGGCTGCACCAGTTTATATTCCCAGTAGTGTAGGAGGGTGCCCATTTCTCCACATCCTTGCCAGCATCTATAGTCTCCTAATTTGTTCATTTTAGCCACTCTGACCAGCGTGAGGTGGTATCTCAGTGTGGTTTTGATTTGTATTTCCCTGATGATGAGTGACATTGAGCATTGTTTCATGTGTCTGTTGGCCATCTGGATGTCCTCTTTGGGGAAGTGTCTGTTCATATCTTCTGCCCATTTCTTCACTGGATGATTTGTTTTTCGGGTGTGGAGTTTGGTGAGTTCCTGATAGGTTTTTGGATACTAGTCCTTTATCTGATACGTCATTTGCAACTATCTTTTCCCATTCCTTCAGTTGCCTATTAGTTTTGTTGATTGTTTCCTTTGCAGTGCAGAAGCTTTTTATCTTGATGAGGTCCCAATAGTTCATTTTTGCTTTTGATTCCCATGCCTTTGGAGACGTATCAGGTAAGAAATTGGGGCAGCTGAGGTCAAGGAGGTTGTTTCCTGCTTTCTCCTCAAGAGTTCTGATGATTTCCTGCTTCACATTCAGGTCCTTCATCCATTTTGAGTTTATTTTTTTGTATGGTGTAAGAAAGTGGTCTAGTTTTATTCTTCTGCATGTTGCTGTCCAATTCTCCCAGCACAATCTGTTAAAGAGGCTGTCTTTTTTCCACTGGATACTTTTTCCTGCATTGTCAAAGATTAATTGGCCATATATTTTTTGGTCCAATTTTGAGTTCTCTATTCTATTCCACTGGTCTATGTGTCTGTTTTTGTGCCAATGCCATACTGTCTTGATGATTACAGCTTTGTTAGTAGAGACTAATGTCTGGGATTGCGGCGCCTCTCATTTAGGTTTTCTTCTTCTACATTACTTTGGCTATTCAGGGTCTTTTGTGGTTCCATACAAATTTTAGGATAGTTTGTTCTAGCTTTGAGAAGAATGCTGGTGCAATTTTGATTGGGATTGCACTGAAGGTATAGATTGCTTTGGGTATATTGACATTTTAACAATATTTATTCTTCCTATCCATGAGCATGGTCTGTTTTTCCATTTCTTTGTGTCTTCTTCAATTTCCTTCATGAATTTTCTATAGTTTTCAGCATACAGATCTTTTACATCTTTGGTTAGGTTTATTCCTAGGTATTTTATGGTTTTTGGTGCAATTGTGAATGGGATCAATTTCCTGATTTCTCTTCCTGTTGCATCATTATTGGTGTATAAAAATGCAATTTCTGTACATTGATTTTGTATCCTACCACTNGTGTAAGAAAGTGGTCTAGTTTTATTCTTCTGCATGTTGCTGTCCAATTCTCCCAGCACAATCTGTTAAAGAGGCTGTCTTTTTTCCACTGGATACTTTTTCCTGCATTGTCAAAGATTAATTGGCCATATATTTTTTGGTCCAATTTTGAGTTCTCTATTCTATTCCACTGGTCTATGTGTCTGTTTTTGTGCCAATGCCATACTGTCTTGATGATTACAGCTTTGTTAGTAGAGACTAATGTCTGGGATTGCAGCGCCTCTCATTTAGGTTTTCTTCTTCTACATTACTTTGGCTATTCAGGGTCTTTTGTGGTTCCATACAAATTTTAGGATAGTTTGTTCTAGCTTTGAGAAGAATGCTGGTGCAATTTTGATTGGGATTGCACTGAAGGTATAGATTGCTTTGGGTATATTGACATTTTAACAATATTTATTCTTCCTATCCATGAGCATGGTCTGTTTTTCCATTTCTTTGTGTCTTCTTCAATTTCCTTCATGAATTTTCTATAGTTTTCAGCATACAGATCTTTTACATCTTTGGTTAGGTTTATTCCTAGGTATTTTATGGTTTTTGGTGCAATTGTGAATGGGATCAATTTCCTGATTTCTCTTCCTGTTGCATCATTATTGGTGTATAAAAATGCAATTTCTGTACATTGATTTTGTATCCTACCACTTTGCTGAATTCATGGATCAGTTCTAGCAGACTTTTGGTGGAGTCTATCAGGTTTTCCATGTAGAGTATCATATTGTCTATGAAAAGTGAAAGTTTGACTTCATCTTTGCCAATTCTGATGCCTTTTATCTCATTTTGTTGTCTGATTGCTGATGTTAGGATTCCAGCCCTATGTTAAACAACAGTGGTGACAGTAGACATGCCTGTCATGTTCCCAATCTCAGGGGGAAAGCTCTCAGTTTCTCCCCATTGGGGATGATATTAGCTGTAGCCTTTTCATAAATGGCTTTTATGATGTTTAAGTAAATTCCTTCGATCCCGACTTTCTCGAGGGTTTTTATTAAGAAAGGATGCTGGGGAGCCTGGGTGGCTCAGTGGGTTAGGTGTCTGACTTTGATTCAGGTCACGATCTCACTCACGGTTTGCAGGTTCAAGCGCACATCGGGCTCTGTGCTGACAGCTCAGAGCCTGGAGGCTGTTTCAGATTCTGTGTCTCCCTCTCTGCCTCCCACTCACGCTGTCTCTCTCTCAAAAATAAATAAACGTTTAAAAAAATTTTTTTTTAAAAAAAGGATCCTATATTTTGTCAAATGCTTTTTCTGCATCTCTTGACAGGATCATATGGTTCTTATCTTTTCTTTCATTACTGTGATGTACCACATTGATTGATATGCAAATACTGAACCATCCCTGCAACCCAGGAATGAATCCCACCTGATCATGATGGATAATTCTTTTTATATGCTGTTGAATTCGATCTGCTAGTATCTTGTTGAGAATTTTTGCATCCATCTTCATCAGGGATATTGGCCTGTAGTTCTCTTTTTTTGCTGTGTCTCTGTCTGGCTGGGAATCAAACTGATGCTGACTTCGTAGGATGAGTCTGGAAGTTTTCCTTCCATTTATATTTTTTGGAACAGCTTGAGAAGAATGGTTATTAACTCTGATTTAAATGTCTAGTAGAATTCCCCAGGGAAGCAATATGGTCCAGAGCTCTTATTTGTTCGGAGATTTTTGATAACTGATTCAGTTTCTTCACTAGTTATGAGTCTGTTCACATTTTCTATTTCTTTCCATTTGAGTTTTGGTAGTGTGTGTGTGTGCGTTTAGGAATTTGTCCATATCTTCTAGGTTGTTCAGTTTGTTGGCATATGATTTTTCATAGTATTTCCTGATAATTGATTGTATCTGAGGAATTGGTTGTAATAAATCCATTCTCATACGTGATTTTATCTATTTGGGTTCTCTCCCTTTGCTTTTTAAGAAGCCTGGCTAGAGGTTTATCAATTTTGTTTATTTTTTTCAGAAAACCAACTCTTGGTTTTATTGATCTGTTCAACCATTTTTTGTATTTCTTTTCCAGATTCTACATTGTTTATTTCTGCCCTGATCTTTATTATTTCTCTTCTTCTGCTGAGTTTGGGGTGTTCTTGCTGCTCTGCTTCTAGTTTCTTTAGGTGTGTTGTTAGATTTTGTACTTGGGCTTTTTCTTGTTTCTTGAGATCGGCCTGGTTTGTAATGTATTTTCCTCTTAGGACTGCCTTTGCTGAATCCCAAAGAGTTTGGATTACTGTATTTTCATTTTCATGTGTTTCCATATATTTTTAAACTTCCTTTCTAATGGCCTGGTTGACCCATTCATTCTTTAGTAGGGTATTCTTTAACCTCCATGCTTTTGGGGGTTTTCCAGACTTTTTCCTGTGGTTGATTTCATAACCACAAGGTTGTGCAAGGAATGATCTCAATTCTTTTGTATTTGTTGAGAGCTGCTTTGTGACCCAGTATGTGATCTATCTTGGAGAATGTGCCATGTGCACTCGAGAAGAAAGAGAATTCCATACTTTGGGATCCAGAGTTCTAAATATATCTGTCAAGTCCATCTGGTACAATGTATCATTCAGGTCCATTGTTTCTTTATTGATTTTCTTTCTAGTTGATCTATCCATTGCTGTAAGTGGAGTATTAAAGTCCCCCGCAATTAGCACATTTTTATCAATAAGATTGCTTATGTTTGTGAGTGTTTTATGTATTTGGGTGCTTCCATATTCGGTGTGTAGACATTTATAATTGTTAGATCCTCCTGATGGATAGACCCTGTAATTATTATATAATGCCCTTCTTCATCTCTTGCTACTGCCTTTACTTTAAAGTCCAGTTTGTCCAATGTAAGTATGGCTACTCCAGCCATACTTCTTTTGGCTTCCAGCAGCATGATAAACATTTTTCCATCCCCTCACTTTCAATCTGAAGGTGTCCTTGAGTCTAAAATGAGTTTATTGTAGACAGCAAATAGATGGGTCTTTTTTTTTTTTTTAACCCATTCTGATACTCTATGTCTTTTGTTTGGAGCATTTAGTCCATTTATATCAATGTTATTATTGAAAAATATGGGTTTAGAGTCACTGTGTTCTCTGTAGGATTCATGCTTGTAGTGGTGTCTCTGGTATTTGGTGTTCCTTGCAACGTTTCCCTCATAGAGTCCCCCTTAGAATCTCTTGTAAGGCTGGTGTACTGTTGATGAATTCCTTCCATTTTTGTTTGTTTAGGAAAACCTTTATCTCTCCTTCTGTTCTGAATGACAGGCTTGCTGGATAAAGGACTCTTGGCTGCATATTTTTCCTGTTCATCACAATGAAGATTTCCTGCCTTTCCTTTCTGGCCTGCCAAGTTTCAGTAGATAGGTCTTCTATTACGCTTATGTGTCTACCTTTGTATGTTAAGACCTGTTTATTCCTAGCTACTTTCAGAATTCTCTCTTTATCCTTATATTTTGCCAGTTACACTATGATATGTCGTGCAGAAGTTCAATTCAAGTTACATCTGAGGGGAGTTCTCTATGCCTCTTAGATTTCAATGTCCTTCCCCAGGTTGGGGAAGTTCTCAGCTATGATTTGTTCAAGTACCCCTTCAGCCCCTTTGTCTCTTCTTCTTCTTCTTCTTCTTATGGAATTCCTATGATATGGATATTGTTCTGTTTGATTGCATCACTCAGTTCTTGAATTCTCCTTTCCTGCTCCCGGATTAATTTATCTCTCTTTTTCTCAGCTTCCTCTTTTCCTATAATTTTATCTTCTAATTCACCTATTCTCCTCTCTGTCTCTTCAATCCACGCAGTGGCTGCCTCCATTTTATTTTGCTCCTCATTTATAGCATTTTTAAATTCATCATACCTATTTCTAAGATTCATGATCTTTGCAGCAGTGGAGTCTCTGCTGTCTTCTATGCCTTTTTCAAGCCCAGCAATTAATATTATGACTGTTGTAAATTCTTGTTCAGTTATGTTGCTTATATCTGTTTTGATCAATTCTTTAGCTGTCACTGTTCCTGGTATTTCTTTTGAGGAGAACTTCCGTTCTTCTGTTTCATCATTTTTGTTAGCTTTCTGTCTCTTGTAAGTTTTAAAATCTTGTTATGTGCTCTGCACCTGTGAGTACTGCTATAGTAAAGGAGGCTCATCCACTGTCCAGGGTCTGGTCATTCAGAAAGTGTTTTTTGAAAGGTGTCCCTTGGTCTCTCTGGTTGTGACTTTGGTTATTTTATTTCCCTACTTGTAATGATATTTTGGACTCTCCACCATGTGTGCTTTGGTTTGTTCCTTGAAGTAGGAACAAACTATGAGACTGTATTCCTAGCAGACTCCATCTCCTTTCCTTCCAGACTGTTGGAGTTCAGAGTCCTTTGGCTTCAGCTCTTCTTTGTTTGAGAGATGCAGGTGGGAAGTAGGAGTCCCCTACTTCTCTGCCATGTTTTTTCAGTATTTTCTAAACAAAGGAGGGTTGTTTTAGAATTTCTCTCATGTTAGCAGTTGGGATATAACAGAGTTGGGACAAATAAGTGAGGAGATCACTTAGGAATCTATTAGAGTGGTTCAGGAAAAAAAGTACTGAGGCCTAACCCTTGCACATTGCTAGTAGGAACATAAATTGCTACAATTTCTGTGAAAGGCAATTTGGCAATATTTATCAATATTACAAAGGCACATATGTCAATATACATATATATCAATTACAAAGGCACATATACAATCAATATTACAAAGAAGAGGAGGAATATGTATATAATATATATTATATATACATATAATATATATATGTATTTGCTTTTGTATATATAGAATATTTCTGGAAGAACACATACATACTGGTACTGGTGACTTCTTGGTAAAAGAACTGAGCAGCTGAAGGACAGAAGTGAGAATACGTTTCACTGTGAACCTTTTTGCACCTTTAGAATCTTATATGATGCAATATTACAAATCCAAAGTAAGTTTTTTTATTAAGTTTTTTATTTTAATTCCAGTATAGTTAACATAGTATTATATTATTTTCAGGTGTACAATATAATAACTTAACAATTCTGTACAGTACTCATCATGATAAGTGTACTCTTTAATCTCCATCATCTAGTTCACAAATTCCCCCAACATCTCCCCTCTGGTAACCATCAGTATGTTCTCTATAGTTAAGGGTCTATATCTTGGTTTGTCTCTCTCTCTCTCTCTCTCTCTCTTTTTTTTTTTTTTTTTGCTTTGCTCATTTGCTTTGTTTCTTAACTTCCACTATGAGTGAAACTATACGGTATTTCTCTTTCTTTGATTGACTGATTTCACTTACCATTATCCTCTCTAGCTCCACCCATGTTATTGCAAATGGTAATATTTCATTCTTTTTTATGGCTCACTAATATTCCATTGTATATATATATACCACTTCTACTTTATCCATTCATCTATCAGTAGATATTTGGGCTGCTTCCATAAATTGGGCTATTGTAAATAATGCTGCAATAAACATACATGAAGGGGTGCATGTATCCCATCAAATTAGTGTTTTATATTTTGGAGGTAAATATCCAGTAAAGTAATTACTGGATCAGAGGGTAGTTCCATTTTTAACGTTTTGAGGAGCCTCCACAGTGTTTTCCACAGTGGCTGTACCAGGTTGCACTCCCACCAAGAGTGCAGGAGGGTTGCTATTTCACCACATCCTTGCCAACACTTGTTAATTATGTTTGTGATTTTATCCATTCTGACAGGGTGAAATAGTGTCTCACTGTAGTTTTGATTTAGGTTTCCCTGATGATGAGTGATGTTGAGCATCTTTTCATGTTTCTGCTGGCCAGCTGGATATTCAACATATTCTGGATACTAACCCTTTATCAGAGATATCTTATCCCACTCAGTAGGCTGTTTTTAAGTTTTGTTGATTTTTTCCTTTTCTGTGCAGAAGCTTTTAATTTTGATGAAGTCCCAATAGTTTATTTTTGCTTTTTTTTCCTTTGCCTCTGGAAACATATCTAAAAAAAAAAAGTTGCTAAGTCCCATGTCAGACCAAAATAAGTTTTTTTAAAAAATATTTTTATTTATTTCTAGGAGAGAGACAGCATGAGCAGGGGAGGGTCAGAGAGAGAGGGAGACACAGACTCCAAAATAGGCTCCAGGCTCTGATCTGGCAGCCAGCACAGAGCCCAACGCAGGGCTCGAACCCACGAACCGCAAGATCATGACCTAAGCGAAAGTTGGACGCCCAACCGACTAAGCCACCCAGGCGCCCCAGACCAAAATAAGTTTTAAAAGCAATGAGGCCTAAGGTCAGTGGTAGCTATATGGTTGGAGAGATAACTTATCAAGTTTGTAGTAAGAGATAAACTTTTATAAATGAAAAATATGGACCTACGAAAACAGAAATTTTTGGAAAGCCTAGTACTGAATAGTATTGCACCATGTTACCCTGAAGAGACTAAAATTAGACTATAAGCTCACCACTTGGAAGATTCTGGAATAACATAGCATGAAGAAGAGAATCATTGGATTGTGCATATGAAGAAGAAAGAGAATTTAAGAAATCATGTGTTATGGTCTGAGCCTTTGGGGAATATAATTATTATCCCAACTTTACAGATGAGACACCTAAACACCTGGCGGTTTATTGCCTCACCCAAAATAACACAAATGAGTGTCATAGAAGAGTTCTAAGTAAAAATTAAATAGAAGAAGTATTTAGAAAAGTATAGAAAATTCCCTTCATGGCTGGAAGGGAGGGACAGGAGAATCCTGTGCTCCTCCCAACTCCCCATTTACTCATGTACCCTCTCTAATAGGGTGAATTTTCTTACTCAGCAGGCACTACTCCCTTGACATTGGTATTAAAAGAGATCCTTTATAAAAACCCTTGGATTTCTTTCAAAAATTCGAATGTGTCCAAGGTTTGCCTTATTGTAATAATAATAATATTCAAGCAAACATTTTTGGAATTTTCCCTTAAGTCACTATGAAAATGTTGACCTTTAGTAGAAGACTGGTTCTACACCTCAGACTTCAAGACTTCATGAAGTCACCTTGTACCTATTAAGTTCAGTTCTGGGGAGTTGCTATTATATACAAGTATTGCCAGTTTTAGTAGGGAAACATTTAATAACTCTAGTTCTTTTCTATTTTTTTTGTTTTGTTTTTATTTTGGTTTTTATTTTTTATTATAGTTTTTTGTCAAGTTGGTTTCCATATAACACCCAGTGCTCATCCCAACAAGC
>NW_027530073.1:327317-340338 GCF_008692635.1 Crocuta crocuta
ATATCTAAAAAAAAAAGTTGCTAAGTCCCATGTCAGACCAAAATAAGTTTTTTTTAAAAATATTTTTATTTATTTCTAGGAGAGAGACAGCATGAGCAGGGGAGGGTCAGAGAGAGAGGGAGACACAGACTCCAAAATAGGCTCCAGGCTCTGATCTGGCAGCCAGCACAGAGCCCAACGCAGGGCTCGAACCCACGAACCGCAAGATCATGACCTAAGCGAAAGTTGGACGCCCAACCGACTAAGCCACCCAGGCGCCCCAGACCAAAATAAGTTTTAAAAGCAATGAGGCCTAAGGTCAGTGGTAGCTATATGGTTGGAGAGATAACTTATCAAGTTTGTAGTAAGAGATAAACTTTTATAAATGAAAAATATGGACCTACGAAAACAGAAATTTTTGGAAAGCCTAGTACTGAATAGTATTGCACCATGTTACCCTGAAGAGACTAAAATTAGACTATAAGCTCACCACTTGGAAGATTCTGGAATAACATAGCATGAAGAAGAGAATCATTGGATTGTGCATATGAAGAAGAAAGAGAATTTAAGAAATCATGTGTTATGGTCTGAGCCTTTGGGGAATATAATTATTATCCCAACTTTACAGATGAGACACCTAAACACCTGGCGGTTTATTGCCTCACCCAAAATAACACAAATGAGTGTCATAGAAGAGTTCTAAGTAAAAATTAAATAGAAGAAGTATTTAGAAAAGTATAGAAAATTCCCTTCATGGCTGGAAGGGAGGGACAGGAGAATCCTGTGCTCCTCCCAACTCCCCATTTACTCATGTACCCTCTCTAATAGGGTGAATTTTCTTACTCAGCAGGCACTACTCCCTTGACATTGGTATTAAAAGAGATCCTTTATAAAAACCCTTGGATTTCTTTCAAAATGTTTGAGACATTCAAAATTCGAATGTGTCCAAGGTTTGCCTTATTGTAATAATAATAATATTCAAGCAAACATTTTTGGAATTTTCCCTTAAGTCACTATGAAAATGTTGACCTTTAGTAGAAGACTGGTTCTACACCTCAGACTTCAAGACTTCATGAAGTCACCTTGTACCTATTAAGTTCAGTTCTGGGGAGTTGCTATTATATACAAGTATTGCCAGTTTTAGTAGGGAAACATTTAATAACTCTAGTTCTTTTCTATTTTTTTTGTTTTGTTTTTATTTTGGTTTTTATTTTTTATTATAGTTTTTTGTCAAGTTGGTTTCCATATAACACCCAGTGCTCATCCCAACAAGCACCCTCCTCCATGCCCATCACCCATTTTCTCCTCCCCCCCCACTCCCCATCAACCCCACTTTGTTCTCAGTATTTTAGAGTCTCTTATGTAGGGGAAGGGGAAAAAATAGTTTAGGAGAGGGAGGGAGGCAAACCATAAACTCCAGTTCTTTTTAAACAAGCTAGCGTATATCTAGTTCTTAAGAAAATTAACTTTTAAAAAAAAAGTAATTCCTCATTACATAACAGTATTACTCAGAGATTGGTTTATCTACAAATGAGTTCTTTTAAAGGACTTCTGGCTTAAAGCAAGAATAACAAATCATAGACCAAATGTGGGGCTCCTGAGTGGTGCCTGGGTGGCTCAGTCAGGTAAGCATCCAACTTCAGCTCAGGTCATGATCTCACAGTTCGTGAGTTTGAGCCCCACATTGGGCTCTGTGCTGACAGCTCAGAGCCTAGAGCCTGCTTTGATTCTATGTCTCTTCTCTCTCTGCCCGTCCCTTGTTTGTGCTCTGTCTCTCTCAAAAATAAACATTTAAAATTTTTTAAAAAATAAAATAAAATAAAATTAGCTTTTTGAAATAGATATCTGGTTTAGTTGCAATCTTCAGTGGACTCTTCACCTTTTATCTCTACCATTAGAAACCTTTATCAGCGTCCTGTTCTCACCAAACTGAAATAGCTCCTCCAGCTGCCAGCAGCTTTGGCAACAGGTAGCCTCTAGCTGTGCTGACTCATAAAGGNAGCTGAGCTCCAACTTCAGCTCAGGTCATGATCTCACAGTTCGTGAGTTTGAGCCCCACATTGGGCTCTGTGCTGACAGCTCAGAGCCTAGAGCCTGCTTTGATTCTATGTCTCTTCTCTCTCTGCCCGTCCCTTGTTTGTGCTCTGTCTCTCTCAAAAATAAACATTTAAAATTTTTTAAAAAATAAAATAAAATAAAATTAGCTTTTTGAAATAGATATCTGGTTTAGTTGCAATCTTCAGTGGACTCTTCACCTTTTATCTCTACCATTAGAAACCTTTATCAGCGTCCTGTTCTCACCAAACTGAAATAGCTCCTCCAGCTGCCAGCAGCTTTGGCAACAGGTAGCCTCTAGCTGTGCTGACTCATAAAGGTTTGGAATCTTTTGTATTTCTTTTTTTTTCTCATCTCTTTGGAAATGCACTTCTCAGTATCTTACCTTTAATTATCATACAGTACCTAATCTGACTCTTGTATCTGGATAGATCTTCTCCTTATCCCTTCAAAGTCCTGAAAGAACTATTTCACTAATATTGTCTCGTGCCAAACTTTATTTCTTAAAATGTCATTTTTCAACCAAAACAGTAAGATATGGCTTGTATAGGCTCAGTCAACTTCTACCATTTTCCCTCTCCTTGCGGGTATAGATACTTGAGTGACTTTGTTAATGTCTTGTGATTGTTTATTCTTTGCAGTGTTTGTTCTTTGGTCTTTACTCTCTACAAAAATCTTCCATACAAAGTTGATACCCCCAAAATCTTTCAATATTTTACAAATCATTTTATTAAAGGGGCCATCTTATATAAAAAGAAATTTCTAGGGGCACCTGGGTGGCTAAGTCGTTTAAGTGTCCGACTTTGGCTCAGGTCATGATCTCATAGTTTGTGAGTTCAAGCACAGCGTTGGGCTGTGTGCTGATAGCTCAGAGCCTGGAACCTGCTTCAGATTCTGTGTCTCCTTCTCTCTCTGCCCCTCCCCAACTTGTGCTCTGTCTTGCAAAAATAAATAAATATAAAAAAAAGAAAAATTTTTAAGTGGTCTTGAATATTTAGTAACTTGACAACTATTAGACACTAGATTTTAAAACCTAGATTTTCTTTTACCAACCAGTGTAAATTCAGCTTTGTCAGCAAACACAATTCATTGAAACCACTCGATGTTGAAGCTGACTTTGTGATTACCTAAATTTAATTCATTCACATTTGAGCCCAAACCAGATTTTCATATGGGTTTGTTACTTGAAAGAGGTTGTTTGTTTGTTTGTTTGTTTTCAGTTAAATTAAACACCTTTAGGGAGCCTTAATTTCATTTTCTCTATATATCTTCATTATGCTAAGGAGACAGTGCTTTAAAACAAAGAAACAATGTTTTCTACCAGAAAAAGAATATGTTTTCTTTGCAAAGTTGAATATTACCTTTGTGCAACAGTGTTGCTTAAATAAGGTTTTATCTTAATTAGTCAGTTTTAAATCTATCATAAGCCATAACCATATTCATTATCCTGTCAC
Source organism: Crocuta crocuta (assembly GCF_008692635.1). Classification (NCBI taxonomy): domain Eukaryota; kingdom Metazoa; phylum Chordata; class Mammalia; order Carnivora; family Hyaenidae; genus Crocuta; species Crocuta crocuta. The sequence continues at coordinate 330,806 of NW_027530073.1, forward strand.
TTTCCGAGTCTCATAGAACAAGAACAGCTGTTGTCTGGGCTCTAAATAACTGTAACAGGGCTGTTCAGAATAATGTAGCGACAATATCAGAACAGTATGTCTAAGGTACACAATGCAAAATTAATCAAAAATTGGTGGTCTGAGAGTTGCAGGTGCTCTTGTGACATGTAAACATTTGTTCAGCAGCTAAAGTAATGACACTGAATTAAACCAATAGAATTACTTCTCCTGGCACCTAGCAGAAATGTTACTTGATCATCAATCATTAGCTTGTAATAAAAGGGCTGAACTTGCAGTTCTGAATGTGTAGCCAGAAAAATTAAGTGAGAGACATAAATGTGATAAAGAAAGACAAATGGTCCACACTAAATTGCTTTAAATTACATTGACCTCATCAGCATACCTTTGAAACCTGTCCCTAATTGAGAGCAATTGATTTACCCTTCCAGATTCCCTTTGAAGCCTATCAGATTCCAAATTCAAAATGTTAAGAGGCCTTTGCCAAATTGTTTTGCAATTGAGCTTTCCTTTGGGTTTTTAAGCGATGACTAAGCTACAAGCCAGGGAGAAAAACAGTACTCAATGAATTTCAGCCTTAGAAATGAAAGTGACATCTTTTTTCTCCCACTGGACAAGGTGATAAAACTAATGAAAGTAATTTTTAACCTAAAACAGTTGTAATAGCACAAAAATATGAAAGGTGTTAGGCACTAAAGTGAGCTGTGAGCAGGACCACAGTACAAAAATGTCAAATGTTTCATGCACATCCAGGATTAAATGATCAAGTTCCTTGAAATTAAGGAGAATTTGTGGGGAGGATTTTTGGAAAGACTTATGCTGTGCAGTAAGCACAATCCCCACCACCCTCTATCTGCGAGAGCAGAGAGGTGAATGACAGACAACCCTGCTGCTCATCTCACTCTGGCATGAGGGTCCCTGGAACCACCAGAGAGCTTGGTATGCGTTCCCTGCCAAGAGGGACATATTAGGCTGCTGTCTGCCTCCAGACTGGTAGAACTGAAGCATGAGACAGAGTTTGGCTAAAATGGTCTGTCAGAAGACAAGGGGCCACATCTGGGAACTATGTGCCCCCTATTCCCAAATCAGGCTAAGGGCTCCTAAATCCTAAGCCAAGATGTGGAGTTCTTAGTGGGACTGTTACCCTGGAATCCATTTAAAGGGGTCCTGCTCGGGACTCCCAGGTGGCTCAGTAGGTTAAGGCATCTAACTCTTTGGTTTGGCTCAGGTCATAATCCTAGGGTGATGGGATCATGCCCTGCCCTGCGTTGTGCTCTGTGCTGAACATGAAGCCTGCTTAAGATTCTCTCTCCCCGTCTCTATCTCTGCCCCTTACCTCTGTGTGTGTTCTCTCTCTCTAAAAATAGTAGTAGTAGTAGTAGTAGTAGTAGTAGTATTCGTAATAATAATAATAATAATAATAACAATGATAAGAGGTCCTGCAAAAAAGGACTCCTGAGGAAGGACTGGGGATGCACTAGCCTAGTAAAGGAAATTACACTGATGAGACCTGGAAGGAGTATCTTCACAGATCTCAGATGGCCTTAAACATATGCCATCATATGATACTGTAAGTCAAGTAATAATTCCATGTATTGTCCTGCTTCCTTTGTCTTCATGTTCCAAACACTAGGGGATCAGAAACCTCAGTAAGCAAGATGAAGAATGAAATCACCCACTGGAGAAGAATCAGTCGGCCTCTTGTCCCAGCCTCTCTTACAGAAAAGAATATCCTCTGGGTGGATGGTGAATTGAACCTGGGGCAATTTTGTTTTCTTCCTCTTAATTTTTAAATCTTTTTTTAATTCTCCAATTTTTTACATTAAACATGTGATCTTTAACAGGATAAAGACTATTCATAATGAGGTGGTCTTCAATTTGATTCAACAAACACTTGTTGGCAATCGATTATGCAATTAAATTCAGTTCAACAGACATTTCTTTAATGAACCATGCATTTAACTGTAAATACAAAGAAGATTATAGCATGGTCCCTGCTGTTGGTGAGCTAACAGTTTAGCAAGAGTAACATAAATAAGCCAAAACAACTTATCTCGGTAGTTATTATAAGACAACATAAGATACATTAGAATTTACAAAAGAGGGAGAGGTCACCTAAAACTGGGAATGCCATGAATTAGAAAGAGACAAAAGGGTTTTACAGGAAGGTAGAAGAAAAATCTACAACTTTACAGAGGCATTTGTTGGAATGGAAAGTAAAAGAAGGCAAGCAGAACAATAGGAAGATAGAGAAGGTGGTAGGAGTTAAATCATATTGGACTCCTGAAGCATTAAGGGCACAGACTCTAGAGCCGCACTATACAGTATGGTAGCCACTAGCTACATGTGACTATTATACACTTGAAATGTGGCTATTCCAAAATGAGACATACTGCAAGCATAAAAATAACGTAGCAGGTTTTGAAGACTTAGTACTAAAAAATGCCAAAATCTCATTAATAATTTTTAAGTTAGTTACATGCTGAAATCTAGGTGGTTGGGTGCCAGAGATCTAGCAATGATGAAATAAATGAGGTCTCTGCTCTCCTAGAACTTAGTTACACTTTACTGTGAACATATAATGAATTCAAGTTAGCCATGTTTAAAGTGAGATGGCTATAGAATATTTGGGTATAAATGTTAACTAGAAACTTAGATGTTTGTGTATAAAATTTAGGACAAATATATGAATGGTAGTTAGAGAGTTGGGGATCATTATGGTGCTTCCACCAAGGGACATCAAAGAACAAAACCCTAAGAAACACCAGCGATTCAAGGGGAACATGGAGAAAGAGGTATCAGGGAAGGAAATAAGTGAAGGAGAAATAGGAGAAAACAGTTTCTGAAAAGCCAAGAAAGGAGAAAAACAAGTGTCATCAAATGGAGCACTGCCAAATGCAGCAGATTGATATAGACTACTGAGTAGCCATAGGATGACATAACTTGGAAGCCATTGCTCATCTTTGACAAGTCATTTTCAGTGGAGTGGTGCAGACAAAAACCAGATTGGAAGAGGAAACTGATGAGTAAAGACAGTATCTATCACTACTGCACTGTAGAACTCAGCTAGGATGGAGAGTGGTTAGAAAAGATAAGCACTCAAGAGAGAGCTTGAAGATGAAAGGGAATTAAAGCATGTTTTCAGGTATCAGGGTGGGACCAGTAGAGAGAATTAAAAATAGAGGAAAACCTGGCTCAGTCGGTTAAGCATCCAACTCTTTTTTAAATGTTTATTTATTTTTGAGAGGGAGAGAGAGCACACAAGTGAGGGAGGGGCAGAGAGCGAGGGAAACACAGAATCTGAGGCAGGCTTTGTACTGACAGCTCAAAGCCTGACACAGGGCTCAAACCCACATACTCTGAGATCATGACCTGAGCTAAAGTTGGATGTTTAACCAACTGAGCCATCTAATCACCCCTAAGCATCTGACTCTTGACCTTGGCTCAGATCATGATCTCACAGTTAATGAGTTTGAGCCCCACATTGGGCTTTACACTGACAGCATGGAACCTGCTTGGGATTCTGTCTCTCCCTTTCTCTCTGCCTCTGTCTCTCTCCTTCTCCCTCCTTCCTTCCCTCCCTTCAAAAATGAATAAATAAGCATTTATATGAATGAAATCTCTTGGGAATGGAAACTAGATGGGGTGAAAAGTACTGGGAGATACAGTAGTCTTAAATTCAAAATAAAACACCTCTTCCTTAACATGATGGCAACATAGGTCATTCCTGACTTTCTTCCCTTTACAAAAACAACTAACATCTATTCAAAAGCAAGATACTACTGAGAGGACCCTAAAACGTGGTAGTGAGGCTGAAGCACAGCTTTGACCTTAGGGACCAAGACAAACTGCATTAGAAGGTTAAAAGAAATGACTATATGTTGACCACATTGCCCCTCCCCCAGGACAGCATAGCATCACACAGAGATGTCTTTCCTGACCCTTCTGTACCCCTAATGGGAGAAGAGAACCCAGAGAGGACAATCCACCTCCCCAAGCATTGTGGGTCAGTTTATGAGAGCCCCTACTCTTATCATACCATGGGAACTCCAGGATAATCTTCAGGCCCTAGCCACTGGGAATCTGTTTGTGCTGGAGAAGTGGAAAGGAACTTGCAACCACCAGTTCATACCTACAGTGCCCAAGTATTAACACCAACCAGCAGTTTTGCTCATATGCAGAAGCAAGCTGCGGGCACACTCTGACCAGAGAATTTGGTGGGGAGCAGATCTGACTGGTTCAGATCTTCAAATGAGGAGTTCTGCCAGCCCTAGAGCCTGGTTTACCCACCCCCAGGCAAAATGATTCACAACCTCACTCACTGTAAAGGGTGCCTTCCAGCCCAATCTTACCAGATGGCTGGTGACAATTCCTGAAAGTTGTGTGGCCAGCGGCACTTGAGCCAAGAGGTGGGAGCACTAAGACAATCACCTCCAGAGCAAAGCCAGCGCCATGTATAAAGACTTCTCATGCTATGCATAAGCAAGGGGATTAATTCATAGCCATAGGTGAGGATTTCTCCTGGCCCCTCCAACTAGATAGTCTGTTTGGGAAACTGAGAGTAGCGTGGAGTGGCCCATGCAAGGGCCTGAGACAAAGGCCAACACACTGTGGAGAGTATCTTCCAGCCCCATCTGACTACAAGGGCTGAAATAAATATCTGAAAGCCCTGAGGCCCACTGACACTCAAGCCAAGAGAAGCAGAGAAAGAGTCAACAGTTTGCAGGGCAAAACCAGTGGGCCTGTTCAGCCAGAGAACTTGGGATGCAGGTTAGCTTGAGTTATGACAACAAAGAGCTTTACCAGTTTTGGAACTATTTATTCCACTGCTCCCATTCTGGGAATTCAATTTATAGCTCCACTCATTGCTAAATAAAGCCTTCAGCCTGTCTGACCAGAGAACCTAACAAGAGAACTCAGGAAGCTGTATAGCCCATTCAACAACCCTATGTATAGTGGCATTGGAACAGAGAGCACAGCCTATGGCTTACCTGGTCTACAGTGCAAAACTGGTACTTTAACCAGACCAGGAAACTCTATACACACTCAGGCCTTATTGGGGCCCCCAAACAATGAGGTATATAGGCCTTGGGATCTGGCCTGCTGCCCTTCCAGGGCAGAGATGCTAATTCACAACCCTGTCTACTACTGAATGTAGTCCCCTGTCCTGACCAAGTAAACCTAGTAAACATGACCAGAGAATTTAGGCAACTGCAGAGCCCATCTTATAGCCTTACTTGGGTATGGAAATAAGCCACTAAGTGTGGAGCCTGCTTAAGAGTCTCTCTCTCTCTAAAGAGAAGAAAAGAAAGAGTCCAGCAGTACTATCCAACCATTCCCAGATAGTGGTACAACCCCCCATCCCCATCCTCAGAGCTTGAACAGTTGCCTCATCCATAAGTAGATTATAACAGCCCCCACCTTCCCAAAGACATTACCAGCAAACATACCCAGAAACCCAAACTGAGCTGGCTAGTCAAGAACTGTCTCTGCCAGAGCAAACTGTAAAGTCTGGAACAGAAATCCCATTACTAAAATGCACAGAGTGTAGGGAATCAAGGATAATAAAAAATCAGGTAAATATGACACTACAAGAAAGAAAGAAAGAAAGAAAGAAAGAAAGAAAGAAAGAAAGAAAGAAAGAAAGAAAGGACGGAAGGACGGAAGAAAGGAGAGAGAAAGAAAGAAAGAAAGAAAGAAAGAAAGAAAGAAAGAAAGAAAGAAAGAAAGAAAGAAAAAAGAAAGAAAGAAAGAAAGTTGACCATATGAACTGTCAGAAAAAGAATTCAGAATAATCCTTTTATCCTTAGTGAACTATAGGAAAACTCAGACAACTAAACAAAATTGGGAAAACAATACATGAACAAAATGAGAAGTTGACAAGAAAATAGTAACCGTCAAAATAAAAAGAGAGAGAAAGAAATCCTAGAAAAATACAGTAACTGGATTGAAGAATTTAATGGAGTTTCAAAAGTAGACTCAACCTCACAGAAGTAAGAATTAGCAACCTGGAGTACAGGACATTGGAAATTACCCAGAGAGGGAGGGAGGGAAAGAGGGAAGGAAGGAAAGAAGGAAGGAAGGAAGGAAGGAAGGAAGGAAGGAAGAAGAGGGAGAGGGAGAGGGAGAGAGAGAGAGAGAGAGAGAGAGAGAGAAAGAAAGAAAGAAAGAAAGAAAGAAAGAAAGAAAGAAAGAAAGAAAGAAAGAAAGAGATCAAAGAAAACCTATGGGAATTATAGAACACAATGAAAAGAATCAATATTTGTACTATGGGAATTCCAGAAAGAGAAGAAAAAAAGAGAGGAACAGAAAACATATTTAAAGCAATAATGGCTGAAAACTTCCCAAACCTGGGAAGAGGAATGAGTATCCCAATCCATGAAGCCCAAAGATCCCAAATAGGTTGAACTTGAATAGGAATATACCAAAACACATTATAATTAAATTGTCAAAAGTCAGAGACAAAGAAAGAATTTTAAGAGCAACAAATTCAAGTTGAATTTATCCCTGTGAAGCAAGGATGGTTTAACATATACAAATCAATTAATGATACATCACAGTAATAGAATAAAAGAAATATATGATTATCTCAATAGATACAGTAAAGGCACTTGACAAAATTCAACATCCATTCGTGTTAAAAACTCTAAACAAATGAGGCACAGAAGGAACATATCTCAACATAATAATATCTCAACATAATACATAATAAAAGGCATGTATAAGAGACCCACAGCTAACATCATACTCAGTGGTAAAATGAAATTTTTCCTGTAAGATCAGTAACAAGAAATGGGTGCCCATTCTTACCACTCCAATCCAACATAGTACTAGAAGTCCCTGCTAGAGCAATAGGCTAGTAAAAGAAATGAAAAGTATCAGAATTGGAAAGAAAGAGGTAAAATTGTCTCTCTTTACAGGTGACATGATTTTATATAGAGAAAACCCTAAAGACTCACTGAACAAACTGTTAGATGTAATCAATGAATTCAGTAAAGTTGTAAGATATGACATTAATATAATGTAATACTGCTGTATGATATATAAAAAATTTTTTGAGAGTACATACNATAATCAATGAATTCAGTAAAGTTGTAAGATATGACATTAATATACAAAAATCATTAGCATTTCTGACACTAACAGCAAAATTTCTGAAAAAGAAATGAAATCAATCATATTTACAATAGCATCAAAAAAAATAAAATACTTAAGAGTAAATTTAACTAATGAAGTGAAAGTTCTCTATGCTGAAAACTCCAAAACATTCATGAAAGAAATAAAAAATGACACAAGTAAAAAGGTATCCTACATGGATTAGAAGAACTAACACTGTTAAAGTATCAATACTACTGAAAGCCATCTATGGATTCAGTGCAATTCCTATCAAAATTTCAATGACATTTTTAAATTTGTAAAATGTTTTGGGAATTCCTAAAATTTATTGGGAATCACAAAACCCCTAAATAGCCAAAGAATTCCTGAAGAAGAAGAAGAAGAAGGCAGGAGGTATCTCTTCCTGATTTCAAGTTATAATATAAAAGCTATGGTCATCAAAATAGTATGGTACTGGCATAAAAACAGGCAACTAGAGCAATAGAACAGAACAGACAGCCCTTTTAATATTTGAAAAGGGATCCAAGAATACTCAATGGAGGAAAGATGGTCTCTTCAAAAAATGATGCTGGGATAATTAAATATTCACATATAAAAGAATGAAACAGGACCTATTTCCTTTTTACCATTCATAACAATTAACCCAAAATGGTTTAAGACTTAAATGTAAGACCTGAAACCATGAAACTTGTGGAAGAAAACACAGGAACAAAGTTCATTGACATGGGTCATGGTAATTAGTTTTTTGGATATGACACCTAAATCATAAGCAACAAAATCAAAAATAAACTGATGGGACTACATCAAGTAAAAAGTTTCTGCACAGCAAAGGAAGCCAAATAAAGAGAAAGACAACCTATGAAATGGGAAAAAAATATCTGCAAACTATATATCTAATAAGGAGTGAATATTCAAAGCATATTAAGAATTCATACAACTAAATAGAAAACAAAAACAAATTAAGCTAATTAAAGATGGGCAAAGGACCCAAATAGACTTTTTCCAAGGAAGATAATATGAAAGGCTAATGGGTAAATGAGAAGGTCCTAACATCACTAGTTATTAGGGAAATGCAAATCAAAGCCACAATGAGATAGCACCTCATGCTGGTTAGCATGGCTATTATCAAAAGAATAAGCGATAGGAAGTGCTGGCATAGATGTTGAGAAAAGGAAACCCTGTGCACTGTTGGTGAGATTGTAAATTTGTACAACTATTATGGAAAACAGTATGAATAATCCTCAAAATATTAAAAATAGAACTGCCATATGATCTAGTAATTCCACTTCTGGGAATATATGAAAAGGTAATGAAACATTAACTTGAAAATGTATCTGTACCCCCACGTGCATAGCAGCATTATTTACATTGTGAAGGCATGGAAACAACATAAATGTACATTGATGGACAAATGGATAAGTAAGTTGTAATATATACAAACACTGGAATTTTATTCAGCCATAAAAAAGGGGGAATCCTACTATTTGTGACAATGTAGGTAGATGTTGAAGGGATTATGCTAGGTGAAACAAGTCAGACAAAGACAAATACTGTATAATCTCACTTATATGTAGAATCTATAAACAAAAACAAACTTGTAGGAAAAAAAGATCAGACTTATAGTTAGCAGAGTACTAGACAGGGACTGAGGGGAAAGAGAACTGGAGAAAGGTGTTCAAAAGTACAAACTTCCAGTTAATAAAGAAGGAAGTATTAAGCATGTAATATACAACATGATGACTAGAGGTAATACTGCTGTATGATATATAAAAAATTTTTTGAGAGTACATACTCAGTTTTTCATCACAAGAAAAAAAAATTTCCATTTAATTATTTTCCTTTTTATCTTCTTTATATTGTAAGAGAAGATGGATGTTAGTTGAATTTACTGTGGTAATCATTTCACAAAATATGTAAATCTATACTCCTCAAACTTACAAAATAATATATACCATTATCTTTCAATAAAACTGGGGGGAAAAGATAGATAGATAGATAGATAGATAGATAGATAGATAGATAGATAGATAGATGAAGAACACTAGAAAGTTAAAAGAATTCCTGCCTGATGACCATCACTCCCTGTTAATCATGAGATCATTAACTTGGGAGGTTAACGAGAGTGGGAATTAAGCAGAAGACATCAAGAGAAGGATGAAAGATTGAAGTAGCTGCTGAAGGGAACTGAAGATAATGAATTAAAAGAATATCCAGTAGTATGAAAGATTCACTGATGGAGTGCCTGGGTGGCTCAGTTGATTAAGCATTGGACTCTTGGTTTAAGCTCAGGTCATGATCTCAGTTTTGTGAGTCCGAGCCCTATGTTAGGCTCTGTCCTGTCTCCCTCTCTCTCTCTCTGCCCCTCCATGCTTGCTTGCTCTCTCTCTCTCTCTCTCTCT
>NW_027530073.1:341478-484906 GCF_008692635.1 Crocuta crocuta
TTCATTGAGATTGAGGACCATGTGTTTATATGATATAAAAAGCTCCCATTATATGGTTTTTCTTTAGAGTGCTGAACACTCCATATGTGGAATGAAGAAACTGATAGAATTGAATGAAAAACTGATATCAAGTCTCAGATTTGTAGAACACTGAAGGCAAAAAGATGCTCTGGGAATCTGAAGGTGATAGTGGGAGAGAAGTTCTTAACCACAGAATTTTGCCTGCTGGAGTAAGTGATCACATGGATGTTGTCAGATGGAGAAAAAGTGAGAGAATTAAGATACTAGAGGTATAGGTAAGGTTGATTTACTGCAGGAAGGAAGCTATAAGTGAGAAATGATATTCCTCCAAAATAATAATAATATATCAACAATAACAACAATAAATAGCTATAATTTATTAAGCAATCACTATGTGTCAAGCAGCACTTCAAATGTTTTGTTTTATTACACTTAATTATCACAACACTGTGAGGCAGTTACTATTTTATACCTTTTTTTCCCCCTTTTAGATAAGTAAGTTAAAGTAGTAAGAGTTTAAATGACTTGCTAAAACCAAAGAGCCAGTAGGTAACAGAACCCACTTTCTTAACCACTCACTGTGCAGGCCAGAGTCAAAGACCTAAGAGTTTATTTACAAAGGAAGTTTCACAGGAAACAGAAGCAAAGGGGGGTAAAATAAGTGAAGACTTGAGCCAGAGTTCAGGGAGAGGAGCAGAGAGCAGATAGGGATAAAGTTAGAAGAGAGAGACATAAACTGAATGGTGCTAAGGAATTACTGGAATGAATGGCACTGAAAAAATAACTAACCCTTCATTTCCCAATTTTACAACTAAGATGATTGGTGCCAACTCAAGGCTCATACATAGGCAGTTCAGAGAATAAGGTTGAAAGGGCCCCGTGTCAGCGCCAAAGAATGTAACAATCTAGATACAAATAAAACAAGTTTTTGTTTTGTTTTTGTTTGTTTTTGTTTTTAGGAATAATACAAGCCAGAGTAAGAAGAGGTCAGAAAAGACTACATGGCAGTGCTCTGGAGCTCAAATTTTTATAAGCTTGAATTTTCCTACAGAGATCTGAAAAGATAGATGTAACAGGCTAGATATACAGAACTGAGCTAAGTAGGAAAGTGAGGTTGTATATTCTAGAAAGAAAGTGTATAAACGAAGCCATGGAGGGTGGAGTGTCCAGGGAAACACAGGAAAGCAGCAAGCAAGACAAGCTGACTGGTGCTCTGGGAACAGAATGAGGACACAAGATAAGATTGAAAAGGTAACCTGGAACCATGTTGTCACTAAGGATGATATCTTGAATTTTATTTAATGCAGAAGGCAATGAGGAACTATATGAGGATTCAAATTGAGAAATTCTAGAATAGGAGTTTTAGGCCCAGAGCATGAATAGAATAGCTTTCTAATCAGGTTGTTTTTTTGTTTGTTTGTTTTACTTATTTTCCAGAAAGAGATGTGCTTACATAATGGAGTGTAATCTTGGTGGGACTCATATAGTTTTCATGATAATGAAAATGGAACTACCAGAGTTTGATCACTCCTTTATAAAAATAAACTGTTTTCCTTATTTTCCCCTGAACAAATTAATTACAGTACACTTGTCGTCTGCCACAGAACCTTTTAAATGTTGTGAAATAAAAATGAACATGAAAGGCAGTCTTTAAGTAGAGGTTATAAGGTAATATGTATCTGAGAGGTACATATGGAAATGGAGAAGAATTTTGCTTCGGTTAAAAAGCAATAATAATAAATAAACATGGGATTGAAGGGGAATTAGGAATCAATTACACATGTATATATGGACCAGATCTTTTTTTTTTTTTTTAAGCAACTTTCTGTGCATCTCCACACATATGTCAACAGTACAGAAACCCTAAAGAGGCCAAGGGCACTTAGCAATTGTTCTTTGTGATAGGGATAGCTATGAGTCTGGGATGTCAAAATACATTTACGGACTTAACAGAACATGTTTGTGTTTAAAATGTATTCAAAAGGACCACTACAGAAAAGTCAGTGACTTTTGGTGAATGACTTTTTTCTATGGGAATAAACAATGGGACCGGCCAGTTTTCCTCAAATCATATTTCAATGGTACCTGCATCAAGACAATGAGGGAGGATTCTGTGAAATGCAGGTAGCAGGGCACCCTCCAGACCCAGCAAATCAGCATCACTGAGTGTAAGGTTTGATGATCTGAACTTTGATAAACTTCCTGGGTAATCTGTTACATATGTTCAGGCTTTTGAACCTTTGGTCACCTGGAAGAACACCAAAACAAAACCAAACCAGTTGACTGAAGAAGAGAAGTGGGAGACTGACTTTTTTTGCCGTAAATTTTTTTGTGCCTTTTGAATTAATTTTTCACAAACAACACTTAACATGATAAGCATCATATTTATATTTGCACACCCAGAACCAGGCAAAGCATCTGGAAGTAGGATAAGAAAATGTTTGTGGATTAGGTCATAAATGGTGTAGTTTATAATAAATATAAGTAACACATTTTACGCCCCTGTTTCCTCTCCTTTCCTGCTGACCTTCTCAAAAGCAACATTACTGCATTGCCAGCTGCTTTTGCACTGAGACCAATGTTTTCCTCCTTATTCTTCTTTGTAGTGATTCATGTATCTCCAATACCTGGCTGGAACTTACTAGATTCACATGGTTGAGGCTGGAAAGTGTAGATAAAGCTTCCCCCATTTTTCTCTTAGTCATGCTTTTACAAATGATATCTGTTTGCTCTCTCATAAATACCAGTGTATATGATATTTGGCATTTAAGTTTTGCCTTTTACAGAAAAATAATCATAGTAAGTATGTTGTTATAGATGTCTGTGTCTATCAGCCTAGAAAGAATTGTTTTCATCTGTTAGATAAACTTTATACCTTTGGCAGACTTTCCAATGAGATGAGTTTTAAGCAGCTAATTAGTCTTTTTGGTAACAACTAATTACTTACAGTATGCATGTAGCAAAAACTGTTGTAGAAATGCAGTTGTAACTTCATTGACATTTTCTGTCTTATTGGATCCTGCATGTGTAATAAAGATAACTATTTTGATACATTTATCCTTTTTTAAAAAGGCAAACAAATAAATAAATCCTTAGCTCTAAAGCACTCTTAAAGTTATAAAGGCATCTTCTTTAGGAAAAGACTAATAACTATTTTCCCTGAACTGGTAACTCTTTCAAGCTTCTTCGTGTCTTTCTACTCCATGCAGAAACAGGTGCCAAGAAATAAAGTGACATTATTGTTGTCTTAGGTCAGAACAGGAACAAGAAAGAAATACTGTCTAGATAGCAAGCTAATTATTTTACCAAAACAGAGTCACTATATGTCCTTTCTCACTAGCCCTGTTGTTTGTTGCGCGTACCTTCCTAAGCAAAAATTAATAAAGACAACTGGGAGAGGCTACAGGTTCAGCAAAAGATACAGAATATTCCATGTACAGAGAGGATATTGTGATTCACACACACACACACAAAGTTTAAAAAGGAATTATTTGGGGCACCTGGGTGGCTCAGTCGGTTAAGCGTCTGACTTTGGCTCAGGTCATAATCTCACGGTTGGTGGTTTCAAGCCCCGTGTCAGGCTCTGTGCTGACAGCTAGCCCAGAGCCTGGAACCTAATTCAAATTCTGTATCTCCCTCTCTCTCTGACCCTCCCCTGCTCATGCTGTCTCTCTCTCTGTGTCAGAAGTAAATAAAACATTAAAAAATTTTTAAAGAAATAAGAAATTATTTTATATCCTGACCAATTATGTTCCCTTTATGGCCTTGTATTTCTTAGAAGAACAAAACAAACCGCAGGCTTGAGTCCCAAGTCTAAACATGTTGTGAGGTAACACACATTGCTTATGGTGCACTTTGCATTATGGTAAAGCAGATATACAAAAATAGCATTGAAAACCTAAGGACGTTTCCATGACTGGTGACCAAGTGGCTTGAATTTTATAGGATTAAGTTCAAAACCTTATATGTATTAACTTAATTCTTGCCAACTTTCAGCAAAAGCAATGTCATTAACTAGCTCCTAACTCATTCTGAATTGCCTGTGTTTTTGCCAGAAAGGGTAGCATTTTTGGGGGGAGGTACCTGGGTGCTCAGTCGGTTGAGTGTCTGACTTCAGCTCAGGGCATGGCCTCATGGTTGGTGGGTTTGAGCCCCAGACTGGGCTCTGTGCTGACAGCTGAGAGTCCAGAGCCTGCTTCAGAGTCTGTGTCTCCCTCTATCTCTGCACCTCCCCACCTCATGTGAGCTCACTTGCGTGTGCTCTCTCTCTCTCAAAAATAGACATTAAAAAAAGAAAAAAGTAGCATTTTTTTTTTACCTTCTATACGCATATAGGTAAAAAATGACACTCTCCTTTAAATGTCACAGAATAAAATGTTTTCTGGGCTGTGGGTCCTGGGTGGCTCAGTCAATTGATTGTCAGACTTGTTGAGCATCGGACTTCGGCTCAGGTCATGATCCCTGCTTTGTGGGTTTGAGCTCTCATGAAGGCTCAGAGCCTGGAGCCTGCTTTGGATTCTGTGTCTCCCTTTCTCTCACTGCCCCTCCTGGTTCGCTCTGTTTCTCTTTCTCTCAAAACTAAATAAAAACATTAAAAATTTAAAAAGTAAAAATAAAATGTTCTCTGGGTTGAAAAGTAAATTCAAACGGAGGTCAAATGCATTGGTACCTCAAAGTCACACCGCATCTCCATATTTCCCATTCTATGCCCAATGCAGATGTTATTCAAGTGAAATATAGACACATAGATATATTGATAAATCTCTCATAAATAAAGCAAAAATTTGAACTAATGACTAACTGGGTTAATATATATATATATATATATATACAATATATGTATAATATTGTATTAAAAATTTTCCTTTAATAGACAGCTTGAAATATCATTTTGGTATTGTTGTTGAGCTATGCTGAAAAATGTGGTTTTTAATACGAACCTCTAAGAAACACTAGAAAAGAACTTCCAAATGTAACCATGATTTTCTTAAGTCTATCAATAACTGATTTTTGATACATTTTGGAGAAAAGGAAGGGAAATAAAAGTCATAGAATTGAAGATACTATAAAAATAATCAGAAAGTTAAATTTTAAAAGTCTCATTTTTCAGAAATACCCAAAATGGTAATGAAAGTCTTACTTATTAATTTCATAAGTGTGTCAGTCTGCTGATAGCTATTTAAAGTCACCCTCAAAGTATTTTGTTTGTGAAAGTTCTAAGATTTAATACATGTTCAGGAAGAGTGAATAGAAATACAATTAAATATTCTTGATCACAGTTGAAGCTTTTCATATGAAAGCCAGCAGGACTTATTCTATAGAATAAAGGATATCACTGTTTCCTCTTATGTATAATTGTAAGTAATTAGATTTTTTTCTGATTCATTGTATCCAACCTTAATATAACCATTCCCTCATCTCTGCTACTTTACCTCAATAACTTTTCTTGAATATTTCTTTCAGTCTCTAATGAATGAACCTATTATATTCATTATTATGATGATTATAATAACTATTATTACTATTCATTCACATGAAATTATATATTTTAGGAAAGTAATATTATCACAGGAATTATTATTAATGATCTTTTTTTATAGCAACATAAATGAGACAATGGTTTCTTTGCCATTAAAAATCTCATGCGGAATTATTTCCATTTGTCAACACTTCACCAACAAAAACTATTTGTATTCACTTGAAGCAGTGGCTTTTAAAAAGCCCATTCTATATTCCTGACCAAAAATTAATCAAACCAAAGAATTTACATTTATTTTATTATAAAGAAAATACTGTGATTTTGTTCTCAATGCATGGATTCAACCTAGGTCAGCTGCTTCCATAGAAGAGTTGATTTTATCTAGCCAAACATTGAAAACTGTCTTAAAGGAGGTATTTGATCCTGGAAATAGTACCCCCAATGGAAAAGGGCTTGAGAGTGTTATTGATGGAAAATAGTTAATGCTTATTTTAGTAAAAATTCAGTCCCTAGTCCTCTGTAATTACGGCCTCTAATAAATACAAATCAGAGGATATTCATTTAATGCTATTATTGGTGATATCATTTATATTCTTTAACTTGAAGTGCTACATTAGAAGTCAAATCAAGTAGATTGAAATTATAAAACTCCAACCTCCAGAGATTCTGCTGCCACAAATTATCATGAATAGATAACATAACATGAAACCATTATGTGTGGGCATCTAGGACGTTATTCAGCATCAAACTAATTGCACCAACATGGAAATACGGTAGTTGGACTCATTTTGTATTATGAAATATGTTAAAATCTCAGAAAAAATGTTCACATCTTACTAATAACACATCCTCTAGTATGCATTAATATAATGAGAGTATCTTGGATATATCCACAGTACCAAAACATGTCATGAATTGAAACCCTGTGCAAAGACTAATTGGAACTAGCATTGCTATGATTGTACTGCCCCCTTAGGGTTGAAATAACTTGTGTTTACACTGAAGTTCATTTGCCTTTTTCAGATCAGCATTTTCATGACACATCTGTCAAACTATGGGAATGATCGACTGGGACTATATACCTTTGTTAATCTGGCCAACTTCGTGCAGACCTGGACCAACCTGCGACTTCAGACTCTGCCTCCAGCACAGCTGGCTCACAAGTATTTTGAGCTCTTTCCAGATCAAAAAGACCCTCTCTGGCAGGTAATATTGGTTCAATAATTGGTATAATTAAGTAACTCCATAAGCACATCTTGGAATTTTATATAATCCAAATCTGAAAAGTGAAAGCATCTTTGGGGGTAGGGGGAATACATTTTGGAAATGTTAGTAGAGTTGAGAAACTACTTCTTCTTGAATTGCATTTTTGTATTATTGCTTTGTAGTTGGCCAAATTCTCTGTTCCTATCCCCATTAGAAATTACAAAATTCTAAAAGTTCAGTGGGGGGTTCAATGGATGCCATGTTTTCAGTCAAGAGTGAGGGATCAATTTGCAGACTGCAATAGGCTGAAAAGAGTAGAAGAATGGTAAATAGGTTGTATGCTAGGCAGGTAGCCAGCTAGTATACCTAGAGCACATCCTTCTCTCTCTAATGACTAAACGACATCAGAGGGATAGGGGAAAAGAGTTCAGAACTGACCGTCTGCTTTGTAAACCACAAGGTACACTGCAGCTGCAGAATATGGTAAGTATAAGTTGGCAATTGCTTTGGATATGGGAAAGTGTTTGATGGCAAAATTACTGAGCTTTTTAAGAAAAAATATTACACATGGCACTTTCAAACTATTTTAGGAGTACTCAGATTTCAAAGCATTCTCATGTGTCCTAGAATTGCAGAAACATACTTTGAACTTAAAGAGCCCCCTCCATACTCTAGGGAAAGTAATAATCTTAGGAAATAATTGTGTAGTGTTTATTATGTGTCACACTGGGGTCTTTACATGTTAACTAACCTGTGTGGTAGGTATGGTTTATTATCCCCACTTTACAAATGAAGAAACTGAGGCATGGAATTGCTAAGACACTTATACAAGGTCACTGTGTGAATCAGTTCCAGGTCATCTGGCTCCAGAGGCTGTGCTCTTATATACTGCTCTAAATGAGAGTTACTGAGCTACTAGAAAGTTGCTAATAGAGCCGATGGTACAATAATAGCAATCATCAGGAGAACTGAGTAAACTTCATGGATTGAGGTTGCAGTAAGCTCTGAACTATATACTCAAAATAGTTCAGCTTTGAACGTGAGCTAATTACCACCTGAGCACAAACAGATAACTCCAAGAAGAGACAGAAGTATACATTTTAGTATGTGAAAGTTGGTGATTCTGGAATTATCACTACATATTCCTCTGCAGTTGCTATAATGCACATCTTTTTTTCCTTAACCACTACAAAATATCACCAAATGTTAGCCACTGGAAAGACATGCAATTTTCCTGCTGATTTAACACCTTACTTTTAAACTAAAATCATTATTATTCCAGGTGACAGGTTTGAAACTCTTTTTAACAGCACCCAAAAAGAATACCCTCACTTTAGTCTTACTATCTGCTGCTTATTGTAAGTAAGCAGGAAGTTTCTTTAACTACACATATCAATAGTATTAATTGAATAGAAGTGTGGTACTGAGTGCCTATATCTGAAGTAGTATTAAACAGTACTTTTAATTCTTCACATAATGTGCACTTTGTAGTTGAAATTGAGGATGTTCTTGATACCTCTTGCATAGTGGGTTTGGTTTATGTACTATACACCAAGAGTAGATCCCTAAGATAGTATTTCACCTTCATTTTACTCTTTTGCTGAAATTTAATGCTTTTTAGCATTATATTCTGCAAAGTTATATATAATAAATATATATATTTACTGACCTCTGAAGGCAGCTGAAAGGAATCTGCTGCCTCTTTAAATAGTATCATTAAGGCCAGATCTGTATCTCTTTGAAGCGCAGCAAAACAGCTCAAAGTTATTTGGAATAAAAATCTCACACGTTTTATTTCAGTTACTTATGGAATGCTTAGAGTGTATATTCTTTTAGGTTAGCAGGAAGCATAGTCTCTGCCCCCACACTATATTGGAGCTCACCATTTTAAAGCACACACACATGCACGTGCACACACACACACACATACACACACACACACACACACACTTAAGATGTAGAACTGCCAAAAGCAGAAAGAGCAGAAAAAAATACTAAATCTTCAGTGCTATGAGGCTGTCTCCCAAACCCTCAGTAGACATAATTTCAGGAGAGAAAGGGTTACTTAAAACCTTCCATGAGGCCACTTCAAGGCTTTCATTTAAAAGAAGAAGCCGAATAGCTTTGTTTCCTGGAATATCTTTTTAAGGACAGAAGTTGAAGATCTCTAGCATACAGTGGCCACTCACCAAAAAATACATCTCTGTATTCTTATCCCATTTAGAATCCTTGTGATGACAAACGCCACAGAGACATTTGGTCTAAAGAAAAAACCTGTGATCGCTTACCAAAATTCTTGGTAATAGGACCCCAGAAAACTGGTGAGAGCTTTTTGTTATGATTAACCAAACAGTATGAAACTCCTGATGACTAGACAGTGAGTTCTTGTCACAATGAGTTTTCATAATTCCTATATATACTGATGAATGAATAACACATTTGTTCTCTGACATAATGTTTGTTTAGCTTGATATTGTATTTAAATGCTTGTCAAGGAATTTTTTTAAGTGAAAAAGATGAAAATAAATGTCACACAGTTTGAATATCCAGCAATTTGTTAGCAAATGTTCCTTTTTCCAAAGATCTTAATTGAAAAATGTTAAATTTCTAAAATCAAAAGTAATCACATGGTGAGAAAGTGACTGACAGGATTTCATCAAAAGTCGAGATAAACACATAGAAGTATCGATAACTCTTCATGATAAATCCCTTCCAGAAAAATAGCCTCTTCTTGCCATCTTCCTGATATAATTTATCTCTAAACTATTTCTTGCAGAGAAGACTGTTTTCTAAAAATCTAAAGGATGGTTGACAAGCAGAATTCCAGACATAAACAAAACTTTGTGCTAACAAAGGTATTTATTCATACCCAGGAGAAATCTTTTGCATCTTTTCTGAAATTGGCATGCAGTTTTCTCCCCATAAATTTCTTGTTTCTTTAAGAACTGGTATTAAAATGAAGCCCAGTGGAAGCTTTGAAATGCCAGACATCCATGCTGTTCCCTGCATGATAAATTATTTGGGGTTCTTGGATTCTGGCTTCACAGAAAACAGCCATTTCAACCATATTCCTTTCTAAGGGGAATACCTTCCATCTCCTCATATCTCTAAAAATAACTGGAGAAAATTTTATGTAACGTACACAAAGAATTTAGGCTTTTCATTTTCTCTTAGTCCCGTTTGCCAATATCAATCTGAAAACAATAATAACTATGATAAATATTCTTCCTAACCTTATTTATTTCATTTGACCTTATCTATTTAAAGTCAAGAGGCAAGTAGAAAAATATTTAAAGTCAAGTCTTTTCAGCGAACTCCCACCGTCATGACTGATCACGTCTCTCTGAAGCTGGCACATTGCGCTCACTCTAGAAAGACCTGCAGGACGGGCTTCCTCTTGTTTCATGCTAGATGTGCAGACATTTAAAAATCATGGTTAGATGGCAGAACCAGTACTTGCCATCTTAGACTCAACTGTGTTTCCAAATGTTTATGTTACAATTATATATGACATTTACCTTTGGAAGAAAATTTTTTATCTCCTTATTATGGAAAGTAAATTTTTTCCCAGCTCTGTACTGGTATAATTTACATGCAATAAAATTCACCAATTTTAAGTGAAAATTCTGATGAATTTTGACAGTTGTGCACAGTTGTGTAACCACCACAACATTCTGTCTCAAAAACAAACAAAAAAACCCCAGTTCTGTCTCCCTAAAAAGTTTGTCCACCCACATCCCTTTGCATTCAATACCCCTCCCCCATCCTCAGTCACAGGAAACTACTTTCTACTACTATAGTTTTGCTTTGTAGAATTTCATATAAATGGAAGCAATAAGTGTGCAATCTTGTGCATTTGACTTCTTTCACTTAAGATAATGCTTTTGAGATTCATCCATGTTACTATGTATATCAATATTTTGTGAAGATGATTTTTTAAATGGAGAAACATATCTTCTCATCAGTTACATAAAAATTAAATAGCTTCATTTTAACTTTAGTTTCATCAGAAACATTTTTCTGAATAATTTTGCATAGATGTATATAGATGTATATATTCTTATGCGTATTCAAATATTTTTAGAGTTGAAACTGACAAAAAATAAAACTGAAGCTATATGGATGGTTACTTGAATATGTGTGTCTATGATTAGCTGATTGTTTTATATACATACACACATTATACACATTCAAACACACACACAGAGGACAGTTTATTCAGACCCAAGAATAAGTGTAGGTAAAGACAGAGTTCAGAAACTGCGATCTAACAGTTTTTGACCACTGATATATTACACCTTTTATTGACTATGTGAACAATTAGATATCTATTTTTTCAGCTTGTCTTATTAATGCTGGTCATGCTATCAAAAACAAACAATATGATTTAATACAATTCTTAAAAATAAAATTCAGAAAAGAATGCTTTCAGTTGCTGTAAGAAAGGAACTAATCTGTTTTCTTTTTTCACATATTTCCTATCTTCACATTTACTTTTCCAATTTTTTAAATGCATTGCTGAATTTTATCTCATAAAAGTTGTTATTTTTAAAAATACTTTACTAATATTGAGATATGAAGCTATTTAGGTACTTTTATTAAGTTGTCTCACTTGACCCTCATAAAACCCTGATAGCTAAGTATTTTTCCCTCACTACACAGATAAGAAAACTAAGTCTCAGCTTAGATATTTTTGTTCACATTCACACAACAGAGAAGTATTAGAAATCCCGATCCTAGAATTTACCTGACTCTAAAGACCATGTTCAAGAAAGCCATACTCTACTACGGATTTCAAGTAATGGAACATTTTCCCCCAAATAAGTTTTGGATTTTGTTACATTTCTTTGTGATTTTCAAAGTGTACTGAATCAGAACCTCTAAGATAGGGTTCAATTCTCTGTGTTTTAACAAGCCCTCCAGGTTAATCCAAGGCAGGCTAAAGTGTGAGAACCACTGGTTTACGTCAAGCTTGTGAAGAGCATTTTTATTTTGTATATCGTAGATTATTATGTTTCATTCCTCATAGGCACCCATGGGTATAAATAAAATGCTCATAGTTTGGCTAAGATATAATCTAGGAACACTGCCTCTTTTAATTCATTGTTTTAGACAATTGTACTATTGACAGAGTTATTTCAACAAGTTTTCTGTTGTGTTGATATACTACATTTAAGTACAGTATTAAATAAAGCTTGTCAGAGAGATAAGAAAATTCAAAATTTAGTACAGATGGCAACATGACATTATTACTAAGCAAAATTAGAACAGTAATTTCTCCAAGTGAGAGAAATGTTATAAGGCCATGTCTGAAGACCATTGCTAGCTATTGACATAGAATATAATTTGCAGGTCCCGCTCCATCAGATTGTGTAATAATGTAAATCACATTAGAGCAGAGAAGTGGAAACTAGAGTCTTAGGAATACTAAATGCATGGACCAGAAATATTTTAATAGTATTATTTTACAAACATGATTACAGTTACAAGCATTTGGTTAAATTTTAGGCAAACTGAACTGAGATTGCCTTACTTTTTCTTGTAGTGATCTAAGCTATACTCGTTAGCTCATAATTTAGTCTCTAAAACACTAATTTTACAGTCTATGACACTGCTCATTTTGAAAAAGAACATCATCCCCTTGATCCCCAATAGTCACAGATCTATATGGGCACTTGTGATACGCCACTTTCGTTCCAAAATTGCAAATTTTATGTTATGTCACTAAGAAAGGACACAATTTTTTTTCCAAAAACTGATTTTTGACATCACATTTTAAAGTAAGCATATCAAATTTAAACAAATGTGTTGAAAGTTTAAATTCTGTCTTAAATTTAATCAGCTTTCATAGGCCTTAGGAAGAACTTATAGAAGAACCCAGGTACATGGTTTTAGTGATATAATATCTTCTATTAAATAATGATATTTTTCATTCATATAATGCTTTATTAGTATCAAAATATCTTCAGGTACAATATGTCTTTCACCCCCAGAGAAATCCTATGAAATAAGCAAGGCAATTTTCCACTAATAAAGCCAAGTCAGAGACAAGCTGAAAGCCAAGTCATAGAACAAATCAGTGATTGAGATGAGATCAAAAACCAGTTCTCCTAGTCCCTGCAACAGGCCTGGCCTCACATCATACTTAACTACATTTTTTCCAATGTGCTTCTTTTAAAATGCTGATTATCTATTCAGTTTAATTCAAGGAGTACTAATATGTATCTGTTTGGATCATTACAATACTTCATTTATAAATGACTTTCAAATGCTAATAGTGGAAACTGTTTCATTTAATTAATTTCTAAACCTCTATTGTCTTTTCAGGAACCACTGCTTTGTATTTGTTCCTGGTTATGCATCCTTCCATCTTTAGTAACTCCCCCAGCCCAAAAACCTTTGAGGAGGTACAGTTCTTTAATAGAAATAACTACCACAGGGGGATTGATTGGTAAGATGGGTTATTAGTATAAATCTAAAAGTATATGTACTGTGCACAGTATAAAAATTAGTGCTAATATTTATTAACATATAAGTTTGTAGCCACAAATAAAAGTTATCCTCTGTGCCTTGGAAATGGAATGAATAAAATGAAATTATTCATAAGAAACTTCTCAGTTTTTAAGGGACTCCTTGCTTCAAGAGGCCCACATGTAATTTCAATTTGCATTAATTATCTTTGATGGTTATTACAGATATAAAGTTAGAGAAATACTGTAACACCCAGAAATATCATTCCTTTCTCTTCTTAAAACACTTTCATAGCTTTCTCTTCCTGTGCACTTTGCATTAAAGTGATGCTACAGTCCCCATATATAATTTTCTACTTTGCTTTGGCATAAAAGGTAAATAAATAAATAAATAAATAGAACTAGAAATTTGTGTATATTTTGTGAATAATGAAAATTATTAAAAAGCTATCAGCAATATACAAAATTTAATTTTTGGTCTTGAAATGAAATAAGGACTATATCAACCATCTGAGGAAAATAGTTAAAATAAAATTAAAAGTTAAAATGTCAAATATATACAAAATATAGTAATATAGTAGGAATAGATGTTGCAAAGTAACATGTTAAGGTTGAAATTCTAGGCAGAAAGTGATGTAAAAGAATGGAATTATTATAATAATTCTAGAGCATAAACATAAGCATTTTGCATATATTTTAGCATAAAGAGTTATTATATATTAACTTCCGTTGTCAAATTGCATGATCTCAATTTTATAAGTATCACCCCCCAAGAGTTGCTTATGTGTGGTTCAAATTGGAAAGAAATGAGTTGAGAATAATTTGAGCACCTACTAGGAATTACATATATTCTAACTGTAATATATTTCACTGCCAACTCTTTGACACAGGGCTTGATACTGATTAGTTGTATGGTGTTAAATAACAACTGAGAATCAAGAAAGCATCAATTACTTCAGCAGCTGACTCAAATACATATGCCTGTGTACAGAATAAAATTATGTTCACATCAGGACTAAAGGGAGTGATTAAAAACTGCTTTAAAAGTGGAGAGGAGGGGCACCTGGGTGGCTCAGTCAGTAAAGTGTCTGACTCTTGATCTCAGCTCAAGTTTTGATCCCAGGGTCATAAGTTTAAGCCCTACTTTGGGCTCCACTCTGGGTGTGAAGCCTACTTTAAAAAAAAAAAAAGTGGAGAGGAATGTAATATTTGAATTCCTTGAGACTTAATAATATCTGTAAGAATAGGGGCACCTAGGTGGCTGAGTCAGTTAAGCCTCTGACTCTTGGTTTAGGCTCAGTTCATGATCTCGTGGTTCATGAGTTTGAGCCTCACATCTCGCTCCTCACTGACAGTGCAGAGCCTGCTTGGGATTCTCCCTCTCCCTCTCTTTCTACCCCTCCCCTGCTCACTCTCACAAAATAAATAAATAAACTTTTTTTATAAAAGAATATCTGTAAGAATAATCAATTTTTAAAAAGTTGTTCAGAAGTTAGTAATGTATATAGGCACAATAATAGGACAAAAAGTCCCCTAAGCAGTTTACAGAAAGATGACATAAGGCATAAATAAGTAGAAGGCTAAAGATTTTAAGTATAACTCACTAAAACACCTCAATTGCAAACACTTTTGCATTGACAAATGGTATGTTTATAAAAGACTATTAACACAAATAACAAATAGTACCTACAGATGTCAATCTATTATCAATAACTCTGGCTTTGCTCTCAATGATGTCAAATATACTCAGAGTCCTCAGGTTGGCCGTGTCTCTCTGTGAAGTGTCAGCACCTCAACAGTCCCTTTGGGACCACAGAGCCATAAAGTAGAAGAGTTTGATAATATGTCTGAGCATGCCAAGGTGGCTTACAGAATTAACACAGGCTCAGTTAGTCTGGATTCATGGATCTGCTTTTCCTAGAAAACTGGGGAAAACCAGGACTGCCTTAACTGACAGGCAGCTTAAACACAAGCTGAGGACAAAAGCAAAGTAAGGCAGATGAAAATGAGAAAACTCTATCTTTGGTAAAATAGCCAAATTTTACAATCAGGAGATCAAGAGAAATGTTTGATTCATACCTACAATTAAATATTATATTCTGTTGTTTGGTATAATTTTTATAATTACATGGGTATGAAGTGAAGGGTTGGACTGGTACTTGGAGAGCCATAAAATCCTGTTAGCACTTAGAACTTCTAAATGTCTTAATCTAGCTGTGAGTTAAATCACTTAGAAATACTCACAGTCAGCTCAAGTAACAAATAAATGTGGAATATTGCAAAAATCACATCTTTCAGTTGAAAAAGATGGTGAGGTGTTATGAAAGTAGCAAAGCTTAAATGCGGCAGGCATTCACTTTTAACTAGAGTGGTTTATACTCTAGTTTGCTCACCAGTTCTTTGGATAATCTGAATTCATATTCCCCAGATGTTACCTATTTATACCCTGAAAATATTAAGCTGAATTCGTATTTACCTATTTATTCATCAGACATTTTATAAGTGCCTCTAAGTGCCAGCCACTACACTAGAAAAATGTGGGCATGTTGGCAAACAAGAACTGGACCCTGCTTTTACATGAGCCTCTAGGGCCAGACAAAATCAACACATTATGTGTCCAAGATCCAGAACTACTTGAAGAGGTTTTTAAAGGCCTAAACTGTTATAGGTATAGAGAGGACTGCTGGGAAAGTGGGACCATTTTTAGAAACTAAAACTTAATCAGAATTCAGTACTTTCTTCCCTTCTTTTGTGACTTTTGGAGCCTTTCTCAGAATAAGCAAGGCTGAGATACTCTTGGACCAAATAAGATATCACTAGACATTTGGGATAACCGTAGCATACCTGGAACCAGGGTGAGCATTTAAATTAAGAAGTATCTTAAAATGTGGCACTGTTCTACACCAAAACAGATAGCAGATCAAACTTTCCAGAAATTTTTATATATCTGTTTCCCCCTAAAAGGATGCCAGAATGACATATCACCAAGGCAATTTCCAGAAAACATAAAAGGATTTCTTTACTGCCCTGAGTTTCAAGACATCACTTTGTTGTACCAGCCAAACTTTGCAATATGTTAACAACTGGAATCCTACCAGAAGCTTTATCGTGTGAGATGTCTAAAAGAAAACAACGTACTGCATAAAGAAGTCATCACAGAAATGTTAATGACTCTCTTGCTCAGTAATTATTGAACTGCCTTGTCTTGGTAGCCAAAGTCATGGTGGCTTATGAATTGAAGAGGGTGGGAGCAGAGGATGAAGCCATTATGATCAAATGTAAGAAACCCTAGAAGCTAAATTTGCATGTGCTCTCTAAAAAAGGCTCTTTTTCCTTTAAAAGTTGTCCCTTAGTGCTTCAGAAATATCAATTATCACATGCTGAATTAGTTTATATTTGACAGCTTTTGTACAAATGAGACATTATACAAAATCTGTTATGTCTTACATTTCTGTGCTTGAGGCGTTAGCCATTCCTATGTTCAGTCTGCTGGTGATTTACATTCTCACCCCACTTAGGGATATAGGACCTGACCTTGAGAAATTTGATAGGATTTTATATTTAGAAATATGTACACACTTTTTAAATTTTTATAAATATTCTAAAGAAAATAAATGGCTCTAAATGGAAATAAAAAGTTAAGCAAATAGGCAATGTTTACACCAGATGTGTTCTGCACTTGAACATTTTATAGTTGAATGCAACCACAGCACAACACATTACTGAGAAGGAAATTATTTTACTTATGTATAAAGTAAAGTAAAAAATACTTTGTCTAAGTCCTTTTAGAATGTCTTTGAACTGAACACATCATCTGTTTTGATCAAATTTTCCTTTTGGTTGAGCACTCACACATTTTTCTCTGTAAAATATTTCTGCATTTAGATATGTTTTATATAGTTAGGTTGATTATTGTTCCAGTTTTATCCTTCTGTGTCTACATTTTTGCTATCTCTCATTCCTTTTTTTTATAGTAAACAAAACAAAATGTATTCAGAAAAGCATTCTCAAAATACATTATTAGTGTTCTGTATACTTTCTCCCTAGCAAACTATATAGAAAAGATGCCTTATAGAAAAAGGCTTTTGTTTAGGAAACAAATGATTTGTGGGATACCTTTGACATCTACAGTCACCAGCATATGAATATAAACCAGTCTTATTTTGAGAAATATTCCTTTTCTAGGTATATGGAATTCTTCCCAATCCCATCTAATGTCACCACTGACTTTCTGTTTGAAAAGAGTGCCAATTACTTCCACTCAGAGGAAGCTCCTAAAAGAGCAGCTTCTCTGGTCCCCAAAGCCAAGATCATCACCATCCTCATCGACCCCTCTGACCGAGCATATTCCTGGTATCAGGTAAGAAACATATAGACAGAATCTAACAGGTAAGAAGGGGAGTATGAAGAAAGGTGGATGGTTTGCAACAATAGCAACCACCTCAGGTCTAAATAAAAGAGAAGATTTGCTAGTTTTATATCTACATAAAAGTAGATAAAGTTTTCTGTGTTTCTGGAGAAACTTTCTCAAGATGTTATTAATTTTGTATTAATTTAATATGTTAATGGAATGAAAATATAGCAAAATATTATGTACTTGTATGTACATCTGTGCTTCTACACATCTGCATTTTGTAAAAATAGACTGAAAAATAGAGACTAAGGGTAACATTTCCTTGGAAACTATAAAGATAAATGTGAAATGCTGTATTCAGAAACTCCTTATCTGTATTTGACTAGTATTGCTTCTAAACACAGGTCTACACCAAGATACATAATAATTAAGATGGCAAAAAAATGTAGTGATAAAAAGAGATTTTTAAAGCAGAAAGAGAAAACAGTCATATACAAGGGAAATCCCATAAGTCTATCAGCTGATTTTTCAGCAGAAACCTTATAGGCCAGAAAGGAGTGGCATGATACATTCAAAGTACTGAATGGAAAAAACCTGCAACCAGGGTTATCATTGAGAATAGGAGGAGAAATCATTTCCCAGACAAAGAAAAGCTAAAGGAATTCATCACCACTAAATCAGCCTTATGAGAAACATTAAAGAGAATTCTTTGAGTGGAAAGAAAAGGCCATAATCAAGAGTAAGAAAATTATGAAAAGAAAAAATTGCACAGGTAAATGCAAACATATAATAAAAGTAGTAGATTAATCACTTATAAAACCAATATATAGGTTAAAACACAAAAGGAGTAAAATTAATTATATCCATAAAAATCAGTCAAGGGATTCACAAAATAAAAGGATGTAAAAGTGTGACATCATATACATAAAACATGATGCGGGAAATAAAAATTTAGTGTTTTTTAAATGGGTTCAAACTCAAGTGACCATCAAGTTAATATAGACTGCTCTACACATAAGATGTTATATATGAACCTAATGGTAATCACAAATCAGAAACCAATACACAAAACAATAAATAGAATGGAATCCAAGCATAATAATAAAGAAAGCCATCAAACCACAAGGGAAGAGGACAAGAGAAGAAGGAAACAGATAAGACCTACAAAAACAATTACAAAACAAGTAACAAGATGGCAATAAATACATACCTATTGATAATTACTGTAAATGTAAATGGACTAAGTACTTCAATCAGAAGACACCAGGTGACTGAATGGATAAAAATGCAAGATAGACCTATCTATATGTTGCCTGCAAGAAACTCACCTCAGAGCTAAAGACACATACAGATTGAAAGTAAAGGCATGGAGAAACATTTACCATGCAAAAAGAAGCAAAAACAAAGCAAGGGTAGCAATGCTTCTTATATCAGACAAAATAGACTTTAAATTAACAAAGACTATAAGAAAAGACAAAGAAGGATACCACATAATGTCAAAGGTAATAACCAAAAACCAACAACAAAATCAAAAACTCCTTATCTGAAACCCTTCACCTGGGTTGGAAATAAGGCTGCTTCTCTGTACTAAAGTGAACGTACACAGCTCTGATCTTCCAGGTAAGAGTAGTACATTCCATTTCTACTGATAGGATTTCAAACAGATAATTCATGACAATCTATGATATTAGAGAATAAAGTTTCTCAGCACTGGGCCCTTTTGTTATTTAAAAAAAGTAGTTTTCCAAATTCAAAAAGGAAGAACAGATTGTCAGGAAAGGTTTTGTGGCTGAGACAGAGTAGGGAAAAAGTCATAATAAAGCAGATGGGATCTTAGATAGGCAGATTCATAATAATTTGCATAACAGGAAGTGAGACAAGCTGGAAAGCCGAAATACACAACTACACACTAAACATTGATGCCTGACTCCTACAGCCATCTTTTAAATCATAGTATACAGCAAATTGTAAATTGACTGATTAGATTTTGTGCCTTTTACCTTTTCCACCAGGTATCGGGAGAAAAGAGAAATAAGCCTTAATTGACTCCAAGAGAAAAGAAAATTGGAACTTGGCAAACACTTAGCCCCTGAAAAATTGAGAATTTACCATAAAAGGAGGTTCCAAGGCTCTAAGCTAACAAAATAGCCTAAATATTATAAATAAATCAGTCTGTAGTGGCAAAATGCAGACCTTAACAAAGTCTAGTAGTGTTTGTAGTATAGTAATTTGAATCTCAATTGCAGCAAATTTGCTATTCAACTAGATGTGGTAAACATCCACAAACCTACCACTAAGCCTGAATATTTATTGGTCAATTTAGAGAAAAGGTGATTTCCTCAAACCCATGGGCCTCAGCCTGAGCCATTATAAAACACTTTACTATTTGGATTGCTGCTTTCTGCATTTCTGTACAATAAATGATTCTGATTCCTCACAAAGGAAGGTTACCATTAGGTAAAATCATCTTGGCTTTTAGATGCTAGGTAATATATGATAAAAGCTGTGTATTTTAGATAATGTACATGTCAGAGTTTTGGGTAGTTTCTCCATTTAAAATAGCCAGTAGGGCTTTTCTAATCTAAAACTGCATTACTAGATGGAACAAAACTATGTGGTAGAACCAGTAGAATGCTTGTGTATTATGGATACTCCATGGACATAACAAATGGTTTGCTTATGGGCTGAAAAGGGGGCATTAATGCAACTTTCAAAAGCTTAGAAGTATATACACCAAGGAAACAACTCCGTAAAGTTGGTTAAAGAAGCCTATCAATAAGAATTCAACTTCTGCCAAATAAGTTCTCAAAATATAGCCTCATCAGTGTCATAACTTTAAATCTCGATGCTCCAAGCAAACATTTTCATCCCTTATTAATTGCAAAACAAATAACTCTCCAGCAGTGAGTCACTCCTTCCTTTAGCTTCAAGACTTGTCACAGAGATTGGTTTTTAATTATTCATGCCTATGGTTCGAGTTAGTTTAATTATCCACCTTTTCATCATAGCATCAGCGATCCCATGAAGACCCTGCAGCTCTGAAGTTTAGCTTTTACGAAGTGATCTCAGCTGGGCCCCGTGCACCCTCCGAGCTTAGAGCCTTGCAGAAGAGATGTTTGATCCCAGGGTGGTATGCCAGCCACATCGAGAGATGGCTTGTTTATTTCCCTCCCTTTCAGGTATTGAGCAATAAGAATTTCCATCATGTTACAATCTCATTAAGTTGATGACTTTGCCTCCAGGATAGAGGAAATTTTTACTCATTAAAACATTACTGCCTTTTACTCTTTAGTTGTAAATAAGAAGACAGTGGCAAAGAATAATAGTTAGGCAGAGGTAGACAAACTGTTTGATTTTCTGTCTGAAAGTATTTTTGAATAATTCTCCCTGCTGTATTTTCTAGTGCATACCCTTCCTGATTGTCAAGAGCTTCAAAAGCTTCATATCCATGATTCTTATTCTGTGAATAAAGCTTGAGAACCTCTTAACCAAACAAGGCAAATCATGTTTTGCTTAATTAAGTGTCATTATTTCCCTTTGAACCACCTTGCTGAATTTTTCATAAGCTTTTTGTTTTTCTTGCCTTCCTTGCTTCTCTTTTTTGCTAGACATCAGCCTAGATTATAAACTCAGCCCTTACATTAGATTGTACAAAGCAGTCCAGTCACGTTGGACATAGTGTGTGCTTGTGCACCTAGGACTGTGCTGCCTGAAAGCTGATAGCTGCTGCCACATCTGGCTATTTAAATTTCTACTAAAATTACATAAAATTAAAAATTCAGTTTCTCAATCACATTAGCCACATTTTAAGTGCTCAATAGCTAACTTTTAGATACCACAGCCACAGAACAATGCCCATAGTCATGAAACATTCTAGGGAACAATGACAGTCTAGACTAAATAGAAATACTGGAGAAGAGGTATGAGCAGTGGTTGCACTGCACACTTTGTAGTCTTCCATTATGGTCACCTGTCATTTTATATTCTGGGCCACCCTGCTCCCTCATTAGAGTAACAAGCAAATCTTCCCCTTGGTCAGTTCAAGAACTTCCATTCACATTCAGGTTCTCTGGGAGTCTTGTCTTTTTCTCCAAATGGATTATCTAAATATTTCTTAAACCTTTACAGTGCTACTCTTTTGAATGGACTCATGGAGAATGACATGTCCTCTAAATCTTTACACCTGGTCTTATTACAACTTTTTTCTATAGTGCTCCTTCCAATCTTCAATGATGTAATCAACAATTTGCCAGTGGTTGGTTTTTTTTTTTTTAAGATTATTTTTAAGTAATCTCTATACCCAACATGGGACTCAAACTTACAACTCCAAAATCAACAGTCGCATGCTTTACCGACTGAGCCAACCAGGCACCCCAGTTTTGCCTATATTTAAACTTGGTTTCCATTTGTGATTTGTAATCACATTTCTTAAGCTCATTTGGTCCCCCCAAATGGCTTTCTTGTTTTCATAGTATTTGGAGGACTTCTCAGATTACAAAACCTAAATACACCTAGTGTGGTTTATTTCTTATTCCAAGTCATTAATGAGATTGGCCTGGTTGAGTCTAACAACAATGTATGCAAATGCCCTCAGTAGAATATCTCTTATTGACTAAATTCAGAGTGCACTAATTTTTAATTATACAGTTACACATCTTTCTTCAATGTGCATTGTCTTTTTTTTAATTTCTCTGTTAATTTAGTTGCTAATTATTGATGGGCAACAGCTAAGGATGGATCCTGCTACAGTGATGGATGAAGTACAGAAATTTCTAGGAGTCTCTCCTCATTATAATTACTCAGAAGCTTTAACGTAAGTTTATATTCTAATTATTGAAGTTTCATTAGGGAACTGGTTTTTTAAAAGTTGAAGTTTAGTGTTGCAACTATTACATTAGCTGCTCCTTACATAACTGCTTCTTTTCTGATTAGTTTGACATTAACTACTTGGGAATGAACTTTTCAACAGTGTGGCAAAGAAATGTTCTAAATCCTCTGTTGGTTTCTAACTATGAAAGATTTCCCCTAGAAGGAAAGCAGAGAAACAAAATAATCGTAAATCTTAAAACCAAGAATTAACCCACAAAAAAGGCTACTTAAAGTCAGTAAGTGCTGAGCCTGTTTAACAACAATAGTGGGAACTCTTGCAAGCATAAAGAGGTAATTAACTGGATGGTTTATGAGCTCTGTCTTTTGTGCAGTTTTCAAAAATAATGTCATGCAGCAAAAAATCACCCAGTGGGTGTGTGAATAGGCAAAAAGAAATATGCTCTTATCACTCTTACATATACTTCCATTTTTGGCCTTTATGTCTTTATCCACTGTGTATCTGACCCTGTCGCCTCTCCTTCAAGGGCCACAGCAATTACAGCTCTGGTTTGGTTTTCTTTTGCTGGTTCTTTCTGATTTTCTTGGGTAACTAATGCTATCTGGGCCAGGACAAGCATAAGGCAAGAGGGGCATTAGTAATGTAAGAAGGTGCTTGCTCTCAGGACCACGCAAACACCGGAGAGTGAGTGCCTCCTGAAATTTTGGCCCCCAGGTACCTCTCTTAGCTGACTCTGGACTCCATTTAGCATTTGAAATAAGACCTCCATCTTAACTTGGTCCATTATAATGGTCAGCAATAATATTCATGAGGGTTGTGTTTGTTCCTATTTCACATGCTTCAAGCAACTGGAAGATAGAGTTGAATACACCATGGACCTGACCACCACTATAGTATTTTTTTTTCTTCTAATTTTTAGGCTCATAGACTGAAACTTAAAGAAACTAAAAAAGACTGGCATGGAATTCTTCCATTGTATTTCTCATATCTATAGATCAACTGATTTTCTCTTTTCATTGTACACTTTATCTTATAGCAGGTTAGACATTGTGACAGACAGGATTACCTTACTTCGCAGCATCTCTTACAATAAAGATCGGCAGAAAAACATCAACTACTGCTTATGTCTTGCACAAATCATATGTAGAGACATACATAAGAAGAACATTTTGCTTTAGAGGACAAAGGAACTTGAGTTTTTAGCTTCCTTCCCAACAGCCATTTTCTTTCTTATTACTATTAACCTTCTGACCTCTGTTTTTAGATTATGAGTACTATTAGAGCTTGGCTGAGCTTAGTTCACGTACTAACACAGACTCTACTCGCCTTAGGTATTTAACTTCCGGCTTGACCTTAAAGAAAGCTGAGTGATTTTAGTTTGCAGTTAGAAATTCAAGTCCACTTTCAGCTTTATATCTTTTTAAGTATCTCTTAGAAAAGAGAGCTTTTATTTTCTAAACAGTTTTCTATTTCAAGTTGGTTTATCTTTGGGTCTTTTTTATAGAGCATATAGCAAAGCATTGTATTTCAGAAAAAAAAGAAGTGAAGTATTCTATAAAGACATAATCTCTTTTTTTATGGAACGGTCCTTGACCTGCATGCTGTGTATTTGTCCCCTTTGCATCCAGCTCAGCAGCAAGCTTTTTATTCTCCTCTACTGCCTAGAAAAGGGAGTGTAAACTTAAGAGAAGTAATATCAAAGCAACATACTATATACAAAGAACTGTGGATCGCGTTGCACCTGGGTTGTATCTGGCTAAAATTGCCCATTATGTGATTCTCTACCCTCGTCTGGGGCTCAGTGGGTGAAGTAGCAAGATAAGATATGTGTAGTCTCTGAAACCACAGCTTCTCATCTTGCAGGGCTGCCCAGGCTCTTACCCTGCTGATGGAGATAACGTACAGCCATTGAGTTTCTTTTTATATTTTCTTGTCAATCATCGGTTGGCCTTACACATCTTATAAAAATCAGCAGGGTACCTGTTGTAGAATATTTGGAATTTCATGTCGTTGTCGTAGTCTGAATTGGTCTAAATCATCCTTCACCAACCCTTTTGCAGTTGTTTTGACTCCTGCCCTTATAACTTAATTACTCTTGGTAAAGTAATTGTACTGATAGTTTTTTTTCTGTGGTGCTTTGGACATATTGAGGATCACTGGGGGGTCAAACAAAATGTATGTTCTCAGGAAAGTCATTTATTGTTTCATATTTTTTTCTGCTACTGATAGTGAAAACTATATCTTTGGTACTTAAAAAAATAATTAAAATCCCCTAAGAATGTACTGAACTGCAAACAGATATGAATTCTCCACTAATCACATAAATCCTGTTTTTTGCACATAGTAGAATAAATGAATGAAACCAGGTCTACACAAAGATTTTACCAAGCAGGCTTGGTATGAAAGAGTACACCAATTTATGCACTCTATAAATTGGTTATCTTCAATATATAAAAGTCCCAATTTCAAAACTATTTTCAAGAAAAATATCAATAAGCTTCCATTGTCAAGAGTGTTATTTATTCCTTTCCACAATTGCTAAAGACAGTATTCAAGACTTCCAAATTTCATACACTCATTGGGTAGTAAAATAACGTAGTACGGTCATCATGAATTTTAAATAACATACTGAATATGAAAAAAAAAATCTGACTTTCTTGGTCAGAATTGATGTGATTTAAATAAGCAGTATAAGTTTTAAACAACACAAATGGGAACTTCTCATTCAATTAAGGTAATTAGCATTTTACAATTCTTGTTCAACATAACCTTTATGACTAAATTGTATATTGGATTGATATACTGACATCATTTTAGCTTTCAAGTTGTGTGTTACGTAGGGTTTTAGAGCCAACTGATCATTTGAGAGAAAGCAGTAAAAATAGTGTGTAGCATGGAATTATGCTACTTTGTAAATAGTAAAATGAAAAGTTTAAACTTTTTATTTTTCCATGAATTTTAAGGTCAGGGGTTGAATACGGACTGTGGGCTTGTTTTGGTTTTCTTCTGTGGATGGGGCTGGACTAAGTCATAAAGAATAAAGCTGCCTCAAAATTCAAGAAGCACTTCAACTGTTACTTTTTTTTAATGTTTATTTATTTTGAGAGAGAGAGAGAGTGCATGAGCAGGGAAGGGGCAGATAGAGAGGGAGAGAGAGAATCTCAAGCAGGCTCTGTGCTGCTAGGAGGCCTTATCAGTGTGGGGCACAAACTCATGAACTGTGAGATCATGACCGAAGCCTAATCAAGAGTCAGACACTTACCTGGCTGAGCCACGCAGACACCCCAAGAAGGACTTCAGTTGTTTCTAATACCATTTCCCTGGCAACAAATTTATATTCCCGTGGAAGTCTTTTCCATCCCACTTTGGATGACTGTGAATAAAAATGTGCCACATTAAAACCTTTTTTAGTAGCAAAAAAAAAAAAAAAAAGAAGNCTCTTTCTCTGAAAAAGTAAATAAATGTTAAAAAAAAAGTCAAAAAAAAAAAAAAAAAAGAATAGCCATAATAGCCAAAATGTACTGGTTCCCTAGACTACCCATGAAAGAGCACCAAGCAATGGAAAGTAGTGAAAAAGAAGACAGTCTGCTCCAATTTCGTACGATGAATTTGTTTTTCAGAGTGGTTGTAACTTTTCAAAATCAATATACCATGTATATGTTCTACATTGATATGTTTACATATATTGCTTCATACCAACACTAGGTATGAGAGGTACTATTAGCTCCATTTTTCAGCTAAAAAGAAAAAAAAATGGGCACAGAAAAGCTAAGCCGAAAAGTCACTCAGCAAATAAGTTGAGGAGTCAGGACTGAAAACTCAATCAGTCCATTGGAGCCCGCACTGCCAATCTATTAAGCTCTTCATGTTGGCACGAGATGCTAGAACTAGAGGAAAAGCAATATTATGAATTTTTACTAATGGATAGTGCACCAATAGAAAGAACTTTCTTTAAAAGACTGAAACCTTAAAATGAGTTTTTTTAAGTTGTCTTAGACTTTATTATAAAAAGAACCCATCTTCAGGTGCATGATCACTTTGCATAATAAATGTGCAATCATAGTGATATGCAAATTAAAATCACACTGAAATACCACTAGAATGGTTATAATCCAAAAGACAATACCAAATGTTAGCAAGAATGTGGAGAAACTAGAACCCTCATAGATTGCTGATGATAATGTATAATAATATGACCACTTTGGAAAAGCAGTTTTCCAGCTCCTTAAAAATTAAAGAGAAGCTTACAAATAATCCAATTCCACTCTTAGGAGTCTACCCCAAGAGAAATGAAAACCTACATTCGACAAAGACTTGTTCACAGAAGCATTATTAATAATAGCCCAAACCTGGAACCAATCCAAATAGTCACCAACTAGTAAATGGATTAACAAAATTTGGTATATCCACACCAGAAAAAAAAAATGGGGGTGGGTGGGGGATGTTCTGAAAAGACAAATTAGAGATTGAAAGCAGATCAGTGCTAGCCTGGGGCTGGAGGTAACAGCAGAGATTCTCTCCAGTGGACTCTAAGGGATTTGGGGGGATTATAGAAATGTTCCAACACTGGATTGTGGTGATAGTTATACAGCTATATAAACTTGCTACTCTATCATTTAATTGAACACTGAAAATGGGTGTTATGATAAGTCAATTAAACCTCAAAAACTGTTAAAAATAAAATGGGTGTCAGAAAAATGGTTCATTAAATCATAAAAGCATATTTGTAGAGAGGAAACTGATTTAAAAAAACAAAAACTAACAAAAATAACTTCTGTGTTTGCTCCATAACACCTAAATGATGGTCTTTTGGTTTTGAGATTTACCTGCATTATTTGCAGTTCACTATTCTCCCATGGAGATATTATTTCAACTTAACGGCATTTTAAACATACTTGAACCTTCTAAAGTATAATTTGAATATTCCCAAGGATTCACCTGCCCAAGGGGAAAATTAAGTCCACATTATCATTCATCTACAAATGTTGCCAGTTGGAGGCCGAATCACTGGAGAACTTTGATTGTCCCTACCTACATGTCTCTTCCAGTTATATCTAGACGTCAAGGTGATAGTCTACAGATATTTAAGAGCCAATCTGTCTTTTCTATTCTAATTCAACAAAGTTTTATTGAATGACTATATGTGCAAGACTCTGGGATACAATGATTAACAAAATATCTCCACCTCCAGGAATGGGTAACCATAGCAGTAAACAACACATAAAATTTCTTTACTTCCTGAAGTCCTTTAAAGAAGGGTCTTAACCATGACCACTGCCTACACTTTAAAAAAAGTTATTTCTTCCTGTCCCACAGATATCAGTACCTGTAGTAACAAGATTAATCTTAAGAGGGATACTGCTGATATTCTAAACAGATGTAGGGAGATCTTTCTCCATTTTGTATCAAGCTTCTTCATGTGAGCTATGAAATTGCATTGCTGATGTCTTCAAACTCATAAGGTCAACATCAATCCCTTCACCTCTAGCTCAAGTCACATGGAAAGTAAATATGAAGTCCCTTCTGCCTATCACCTTTCTCTTCTTTTCTTTTCCACTCCAATACACTTATGCGATTGCCTACGAGCATATGCATACAGATGCCTGGGCTATGTGCCAGACACACACACACACACACCACCACACACACACATACACACACACACACACACACACACACACTGGTATCTTTTTATCTCAATAAAGCCCAGAGTAACAGCCTGCTGCATAAGATGTAACCAATTAGCAGAGATGAAAGAAAAACCTATTTTTATTTTGATTCTTAATTATATTATGTGTGAAGTTCAGCGTGTCTTTTAAAAACAATGTTCTGTCATAAGGCGTATGTATATTCCAGACATATATCTATAGTTAGGTATATTATAAAAATAATAGTTGGTCTATTCTGAATTTTGGCTTCTGAATTTTGATCACTTAAATATTTAAAATGAGTCAGAATTCAATTATAGAAATTGTTAAGGACAAAATGTTTATGAAAAATACTATATCAATAGCAGATTTCCAGAAATTTCGTTGTTTTAGAACTTCCCAGCTTTCCAAGTCAGGGGCTCAGTCAGTTAAGCATCCAACATCGGCTCAGGTCATGATCTCACGGTCTATGAGTTCAAGCCCCACGTCAGGCTCTGTGCTAATAGCTCAGAGCCTGGAGGCTGCTTCAGATTCTGTCTCTCTCTCTCCCACTTATGTTCTCTCTCTCTCTCTCTCTTTCTCTCTCTCAAAAACATAAAGTGAAAACATCAAAAATATAGAACTTCCCAGCTTTCTAAAAAATACATTAAATAAATAAATGAACTTTCCAGCTTTCATGTACAGATTATTTAAGTAATAGTCTTTATTAATGCTTTTGTTTTTCTTGTGCCTCTGAATATGGCACTACTTTGTTCAGTTGCCTTACTGATTCAAACAAGAATATAAATAACATGCAGATATACTATGTTGTGTCCTGATCTCACACAATTGTGTCAGTAATGATGAGAAATAGGCTTTGCATAAGCGAGATGTGAGTCATCCTTTAGTGTTTCTAATATCCAAGCCAGTATGGAGGCAGAAATCTACGTTTGCAATCCTTTCACAGGGCTATGTTATAAAAATTCTAGATTAGCTACATAAAGAGTACCTTACAAATCACATCCATCCATACACACAGACATTCAATTACAGTATAATTTGAAATCAGCTTTATTGATGTAAAATTTGTATTTAATAAAATCTACCTATTTTAATTGTACAGATTGATGAATTCTGACATATGTGTAGATTGATGAATTCTGACATATGTGTACAATTGTATACATCACCACAATCAACATATAGAACACTTCCATGAATCCAAAAAGTTTCCTCGTGCTTCTTTGCAGTCAATCCCTTCCCCTCACTAGCAACCACTGATCTATTTCATTTAGCATAGTGCTTTTGAGATTCCTTCCTATTGTTACATCTATCAGTAATTAGCTCTTTTTTATAACTGAGTTGTACACCACTTTATGGATATACCACAATTTGTTCATCCTTTCACTTATTGATAGACATAGGGTTATTTCCATTTGCATCTACAACAATTATTTGTGCATAGATCTTTGTATGGACATGTATTTTCATTTCTCATGGGTAAACACCTAAAATGGGGTTGGTGGGTCATATAGTAATTATATATATTAAAATATATAAGAAGCTTTCTAAAGTAGCTGTAAGATGTTTAATTTCTACCAAAAAGGTGTAGCAATTATAGAGGTTCCACATTTTTGCCAATACTTCATATTAGTCTTTTTAAATTGTTGTTCTAGTGAGTGTGTAGTGGTATTTCATTTGTGATTTTAATTTGAATTTCCTTAATGACTAATCATGTTGAGCAAATTTCCACTTGTTTATTGGTCATTCACATATACTTTTTGATGAAGTATCTGTTCCAATATTCTACCAATTTTTTTATTTTTTAATGTTTTATTTATTTCTGAGAGAGAGAGAGACAGCATGAGCAGGGGAGGGGCAGAGAGAGAGGGAGATAAGAATCTGAAACAGGCTCCAGACTCTGAGCTGGCTGTCAGCACAGAGCATGTTGCGGGGCTTGAACCCATGAACGGCGAGATCATGACCTGAGCCGAAGTCCGACGCTCAACCGACTGAGCCACCCAGGTGCCCCTCTACCAATTTTTGTTGGTGTTATCTTTTCTGTTGAGTTGAATTATATATTCTGATACAAATTCTTTATTAGCCCTATGTTTTACAAATACCTTTGCCCAATCCATGGCTTCTCTTTAAGTTTCTTAAGTGTTTTAGAAAAGCAAAGTGATGTATTCAAAGTTATCATTATTCTTCTCTTAGCATTCATCCTATGAAATCTTTGCCTAAATCAAGGTTACAAAGATTTTCTTAAAAAAAAAAAAGATTTTCTATGTGTATGTGTGTGTGTGTTTTTTAATGTTTGTTTATTTTTGAGAGACAGAGTGTGAGCAAGAGAAGGGCAGAGAGAGAGGGAGACACAGAATCTGAAGTAGGCTCCAGACTCTGAGCTGTCAGAACAGGGCCTGATGCAGGCTCAAACTTACAAACCCTGAGATCATGACCTGAGCCAAAGTCAGACACTTAAACTGAGCCATCCAGGTACCCCTCTATATGTTTTCTTTCTATGTTTACTTTCAGAGTTTTTATAGTTTTACCTCTTAAGTTTAGATCTATGATTGACTTCAAGTTAATTTTTTTATACAGTGTAAGTAAGAGTCAATATTCGTATTTCCCACATCGGTACCACTTTTGCCAGATTAATTCATTTAAAACACTGTTCTTTCCCATCAAATTTACTTGGTACCTATTTTTGAAAATCAGTTGATTGTAGATGTATTGGTCTATTTCTTAACTTTATTTTGTTTCAAGCACTGCATAGGGCTCCATGATGACAGTGTGGAGCCTGCTTGGGATTCTCTCTCTCTCTCTCTCTCTCTCTCTCTCCCCCTCTTTCTCTGACCACCCCCATGCTCTCTCTTTCTCAAAATAAATAAACTTAAAAAAATTTTGGTAAAATAAAATGTAAGTTTAATATGTTAACTAACTGGAATTAAAATAAAATGGTAAAAAGTATAATAAAAACAATAAATATAAATTAAACATTATACTATTATTTTGGTTATAATTATGCCATGAAAATCCACATTTACTGTTACTTTTACTTTAATACAGAGCTCATACCAAAATAAAAAAGTGCTCTGGAAGAAAATTAAATGGATTATAATTAGATAAGGCTAAAATGAGGCACTCCATAGCACACCAGAACCCTTTCTCTTCTATTAGTCTGCAGTTGTATGGTACAAGTACTATGTAAATCCATAAATATGGATGAAACCTGACTTATCATTTCTAAATCCTACAGAGAAGAACTGAGTTGAAATTTATAAGTTTTTCCTTCCAGATGAAGAAGGTAGGCTATTAATTTCTATTAATAGGAGACCTTCTGCTGACAATTTTTCTATTAGGAATCTGGCAAACTCACAAATATGACAGATGGACTCAGAATTTAGAAGTATGCCAAAAGACATTATGCAAAATGACTTCGTCAAAAAATATGCCAGTTTCTCTGGTTATAGATTAAGATCCAAAAATATATTCATGTTTTTGGTCATTATGTCTTAGAAATTACTTGCAAAATACTTTTTTTGTGCTTTGTATATTGAATTTTTCTTAGGTTTGATTCTCATAAAGGTTTCTGGTGTCAGTTATTGGAAGAAGGCAAAACAAAATGTCTTGGAAAAAGCAAAGGAAGGAAATACCCTCCAATGGATCCTGATGTAAGTACAGAGCTTACAAATACAAACTAAATAAGCAAACTAATAAGTAGTATGTATTTTCTTATAAAAGTGGTTAAAATCAAAATGTACCCCTTCTAAACACTAAAAGGGATATTTGGATTTCAATGTATCCAGGTTGCTTGTTTTGATTTTTCCAGTGATATATTACCTATCATGCAAGAATAAAAGAAAACAACAGAATTTTCTATTTTTAAGCAGAACAAAGAAGGTAACATCTCATGACAAAAAGAATGATACATTCACAAGAATTTTAGCACTAAAAATGTTAACTGAAACCAAGACAGGAAATACATCAACTGGAAATCGAAAGTAGGACCAAAAGATTTCTATTTTTTTCCCACTAAGTTAATCTATAGTTGTAAGTGTGGCCTGAATAATATTTCTTTGATAGTTTTCTTTGGTTGATTTTAAAATTTACCTTCAGAGTACTATGAGAAAAATCCTTACATGTTAATAGAAACTAAAAGGCAATTTCTATGATATTTTCAAGAATGTAATATAAAATATATCATTTTCATTTATGTCAAAGCTATTTATTATATTTATTAAAACTAAAATGTTTAAAAGACACTGTGGAACATCTTTCTTATCATTTTATTTTACTCCTATCAAACACAGACATAGTGAGACATAATATTAGATTTTGTGGTAAAGAAAGATAAGAAAAACCAAAGTTTTAGGATACCAGTACTTCTATATCTCTCAGAAAGACTTCTGTAATAAATTCTGAGTTGTTTTAACTCAGACATTTCTAACACCAAATGTGTGCAGTTTCATACCAAGCAATAATGCAAATTTCTGCAGATACAACTAAGTACCCTACAATATAACTCAATTGTGCTACTAACTACCCCAGGTTAGTGTAGACTCCACAGGTAAAGGGCCTACTACCACAAGACTGCCCTCTCTTCAGACTCCAATAGCAAGTAATGGGTTTCTAGGTTACTAACTTCTGTCTAAAGTGGCCACAAATCAAAGGCTCTCATGACCCCTTCCTCAGGTTTTATAATTTGCTATAACCATTCACAGAAGGCAGGAAAACACTTTACTTTCTATTCTTAAAAAGGATACAAATGAATAGCCAGATGAAGAGGTACATAGAACAAGGTCCAGAAGTGTCATAAGCACAGGAGCTTCTGTATCTGTGGAGTTTGGGGTGTGCCACTCTCCGAGCACATGGGTGCATTTACCAGTCCTGACATTCTCGAGTCCTTCATGGAAGGTTCTTTATGGAATTGCCATTTATGGAGGCATGATTGATTAAATCACTGGCTGTTAGTAATCAACTCGATCCCCAGTCCCATTTCCTTATTTGGAGGTCAGATGGGAGGGTTGAGTTCCAAACCTTGAAGCATGTATTTGGTTCCTCTAGCAACCAGCCCCCATCAGAAGTGATGTAGGACCCACCAAGAGCCAACTCATTAGCATAAACTCTGGTATGGCTTAAAAGGGCTTATTATGAATAACAAAAGACACTCCTCTCACCCCTATTACTCAGGAAATTGCAGGGATTTTTTAGGCATCTGTGCCAGGAACCAGAGATAGAAACCAAATACATATATTTCTTATTATATCACAGTATCATGTATATGCTGGGTTTATTTGAAGGAGTAGAGTGGTTGATTTTATGCACAGTGACCTGAGGGAAGGGAAGAGTAAAGGAGCCTTCACGGAGACCATGGAAACACAAATCTATAGAATGGATGAGAGTAGGCAGTACTGTCACCACATTGCTTGCTTCTGTTCCTATTACAGAAAAATGTCAGTATCCAACTGTCACCAAAACATCATAGAATACATTTAATACAGGTAAATTAAGAAAGTTTATGGCCTACTTCTATTTGTACTTGCTTTTTGAAAATACAGTATAGAAAAAGAATAAAAACTGACATTCTAAATTAATACTACCAAATCTATTCTCTCTCCAAATCAAGATCATGTAATAGATTGTTTAATAATAGCAAATGAAATACCTGATCTTGAATATATTATGTGATTCCTTCTTTTTATTATGTTTTTATATGATGAAAGTATATATTATAATCTCCTCTTATTACATTATTCTACATGAGTTTGCATGAAGTAGTCAGATTATATTGACATACGTTAGCATATCTCCTATCTGTGATTTTACCATCTAAAATATCCCC
This sequence comes from Crocuta crocuta, assembly GCF_008692635.1. Taxonomy (NCBI): domain Eukaryota; kingdom Metazoa; phylum Chordata; class Mammalia; order Carnivora; family Hyaenidae; genus Crocuta; species Crocuta crocuta. The sequence continues at coordinate 375,306 of NW_027530073.1, forward strand.
CTTCTGAATGACTGTCAGATAACAATGTGTGTTCAATAAGTCTTGTAGATGACAAAGTTCTGTTCTAGTAACTTTTGGCCTGAACATATTAGACTCTAAAAAAGAACATATTGTATGTTGCAAATCTCATATCATTTATCTTGTCATAATGAAGGAGCAGAGCAACAAGAGGAAAGAGTTCTTGATTAAGGTAACAGGATTATGGGGACACACATATGCACATAATAGGACACAGGATGAGGGTTGTCTACATAGGCAGCACTGACAGACTCAGCCAGGTTTGAAAATAATGCCCAAAAGGCCAATAAATTGAAGTAAGGTTGAGATAATCCTCACTATTGGAGTTTCAGTCCAAACTCCTAAGGGATGAAGAGTAGAAAACTGGATTCTAGAAGAGTTAGTTCCAGAGTTAGTTAAGATGTTGGACAATCACTTACCATGTGCAAATTTTAGGGAGCAAGCTGGAAGGAGCTGGGTAGCCCCAGGATGCTATTGTTCCAAGCAAGACTTCAGTCAAAGAGAAATAGCGCAAAGTGATCCATTAAGAGAGAACACAATGGGGAAGTTCAGAAACTCAGACTCTAAATAAAGACCTAGGGCCCATCCCTAGATTCCAGGTCTGGCTGGCAGCAAAGGAGGCAAAGAATGATCAGATTCCCAGATGTAGATATCTGGGAAATATAATTTATCTCTACCTTTTTCTTTTATTTTTTTTCTTCTTTTAAGTTTATTTATTTTAACAGAAAGAGCAGGAGTGGGGGAGGGGCACAAAGAGAGAAGTAGAGAGAAAGGTATAGAGAATCCCAAGCAGGCTCCACACTGTCAGTGCAGAGTGGGGCTTTATGGTTCCACACAAGGGCCTTGATCTCATGGACATGAGATCATGACTTGAACCAAGATTCAGAGTCAGACACTTAGCCAACTGAGCCTCAATCTCTACCTTTTTCTTTTGCCTGAATATTCCAGCTGACTTTTGGTGGTTTTAGAGCTAATGGCTGAGGAAAACCAAACACAGAAATGAGACAGAGTAAGGGGTACCTGGGTGGCTCAGTCAGTTAAGCACCTGACTTTGGCTCAGGTCATGATCTCATGGTTTGTGAGTTGGAGCCCCACGTCGGTTTCTGTGCTCACAGCTCAGAGCCTGCAGCCTGCTTCAGATTCCATGTATCCCTGTAGCCTGCTTCAGATTCTGTGTCTGCCTCTCTCCTGCTCCTCCCTTGCTCATGCTCTGTCTGTCTCTCTCTCTCAAAAATAAACATTAAAAAAAAAAAAAAAAAAGAAAGAAATGAGACCGAGTAACACTTAAATCACACAATGGTTTGGATTCTCCTTTGATCATAGTAATAGTTAGAATATAGCACAAATATTCTATTTAATTCCAATGAGCATGATTCCTACAAAAATCACTGTTACTTTGAAATTATCAATACAAAATGTGACTTTTTCTATAGCATTTAAAGTGGAGTACCAGATATGACATTTAAAAGATGGCAGAAGAATTAAATAAAAACTTCTAAAAGGTTCGACTCAACCAAAACTCTCAGAATAGTACAAAGCAAGGGGTATAGATAGAGGTGCAGAAATTCCCCCTTTACAACATTCCTAACAATAGCAATCCGACCTGTTTATGAACCCCGTTAAATGCCACTCACAGTACAACCTTTCCATTTTTGACATTTTCAATTACTAAAATATTTTTTCTTTGTTGAAGTGAAAATCTGTCCCTCACTAAGTCAAGATAGTTTACAGGGCATTCTTTTTCTTCCTTAGGTCAACTCATACAAATACAGTAGGTTAGAAGTTAACCTGGTTTACCAACTGCATTTTTTTTTTTTGAGAGAGAGAGAGCATGCAGGAAAGGGACAGAGGGAGAGGGGCATAGGGAGAGAGAGAGATCTTAAGAAGGCTCTGCCCCTTAGCACAGAGCCTGACGTGGGGTTTGGTCTCATGCCTCATGACGTGAGATCATGACCTGAGCCGAAATTAAGAGTTGGTCACTTAACCGACTGAGCCACCCAGGTTCCCCTACCTACTGCATTTTTAAGTCAACCACAATTCTATTTTTAGCAGTATGCCTTTATATGCATTAAAAAGTATTTTTAAGAAAATATTATGGGGGTGCCTGGGTGGATCAGTTAGGTTAGGTGACCAGCTCTTGATTTTGGCTCAGATCATGATCTCATGGTTCATGAGTTCAAGCTCTGTGGTGGGCTCTGTGCTAAAAGCGTGTAGCCTGCTTGGGGTTTTTGCCCTCTCTCTCTCTCTTTGTCCCTCCCCCCTCTTGCTCTTTCTCTCTCTCTCTCTCAAGATAAATAAACATTAAAAAAAAAAAAGAAACTATTATGTAGCTTCCAAATCTAAATGCAAATTAATGAATACAAAGGAGTATTTTATATTATGGATGTACCAAACTAACATTCTCTGAAGCTAGGATGATTTTAATAGAGCATAATATCAAAAAACCCAATCGGTTGTTACAGCTAATTTTCTAGCAATGCGATTGAGTTAACATTTAATTCCACACAAATAAACCACCTGTTTAATACAAAAGCTTTTTCCCTAGTAAAAACAGTGGCTGTATGGGACACTTGAGTGGCTCAGCCTGTTGAGTTTCGGAGTTCAGCTCAGGTCACGATCTCACAGTTGGTGAGTTCAAGCCCCACTTTGGGCTCTCTGCTGTCAGCACAGAGCCCACTTCAGATCCTCTGTCCCTCCCCCCCCTGCCCTTCCCCCACTCACACTCTCTCTCTTAAAAATGAATAAACATTTTAAAAATATATATACATGTATGTAGAATGCCTAGTTTGAAGAAGAGAGTCACTGTGTTTATGTTGTCCTAAATAAATAGCCCACATGCTTACTACAAATTTCAACCCAAGTATGGTATCTTGATGCAGATTTAAACATCATGAACATGTATGAAGTATACTTTAATCAACAAAGTGAAATGTACTATTATGTCCCACCTCAGAGCAGAGCATTTCTATCAAGCTACTACAGAGATCACAACGTGGAACTCTCAAAGCTACTGCACAGACTCGGGCAGCCTTTGCCATCGTGGCTGAGACAGGAGCTGCAGAAAGTGAGATAGCACTGAGAGAACTCCTTGAGAATCCATCTTCCATGTAACATTCACCTTTCCCAAAGCTTCCAGAAGCTACCAAAAGGCTGTTTAAAAATATACCTCTTCAAATGAGAAAAAAGAACAAAGTTCCTTCCATGTGCTGGCATGTGGATGATTGGGGGGGAAAAAAGGAAAAGAAAAAATATCTGTTATGAGCCTTGAGGCCTATGGCCTTTCTCTTAATCCATATCTGAGCCTGTGGGATTATTGTAGACTACTGTGCACACGTGTGGAAGTCAACTGCAACCAATATAAGTATCAAACACAAATGCAGAATTGTTCCATTTCATAGTAATATTTACTCTTTTATATATCAACTAAGATTGTGTCTCTGTAGATTTTTAGACCACTGTTTGCCTGTATGATGTTTTCTTAATCTTTGATTCTATAAAGTGTCCTACAAAACAAGAAGCAAAAGAACCATCACAATGTAGCATAAAATGCCAAAGGCATAATACCCATGAAAAATGCTTGCCAAGATATAAATCCACTGAATATTTAGAAAGAATTGTAAATGACAATTTGTGCTAGATCAGAGTGGAAAGGTTATATATGAGGTTTATGTGCATCAAAATAAAAAGATAAGCGCCATAGCAGAAAAAAGGTGATTATTCACATATATACTCTAGTGCATTTATGTAAAAATTAATGACTCCTCTGTCATGATGTAATTGTTATACTGAGATTCATTGTAAAACCATTGAAAGGTGTATGGGAACACACTGACTATACCAAAACAGTAAATAATAATGTAAAGTGTACTCACTAGATCCTCTAACAGGGAGAAATTGTAGGGGTCTGAAGATATATTATTAACAATTTAAATCCTCTTTTTGTGAGCTACAAATCTACTCTGATAGTCCTCACTGGTCTACAAAAACACTTGCACAGAATGTGAGGAATGTGTCATCTCCAGAAACATATTGACTTTTAAAGTGAAAAACTTTTTTTAAATTTTCTCCAGAACAAAATCTATTAAAGAAAAACTAAGCACAATGTCTCTAGATGATATGTTATTTACACTTAAATTATAGAAAAACTAATGTTTCCAGAGAGTTCAAAATGAAATTGCGTGATATAGAGATTTGTAACACAACAACAGTAACACTGACATAAATATCAGATTTCTAATCTGATATTTCCCATGATACTTTCGACACAAGGCAGAAAAAAATAAGTGTGGCTAAGTCCCATTTTTTAAAGAATATTTTGTGTATTCTCTTGTAGAAGACAATAAAATTTGTTAAATTTTAAAATAGTTAAATTTATGGATTATCTACTAAATTAAATGGAGGAACTACAAAGATGAGGTAGACATGATTCCTAAAATATATTTACACTTAACTTTTAAATGATCATATGATTAACATTCCAAAAATAAAAGAATCATACTTACTGACCTCTGCTTATCTTTACTTAATTTTTAAATTCATTGTACAAACAAAAAATTAATTAGTACACAAATTCCCTGTTATGATTATATAAGTCTTTAAAAACGTTATGAAAAGCATGATCAGGAAAAAAAAAGATATGCAAGGAAAAGCTACAGCCCAAATGTTTTTCTTGTAGTTACAATGTGTAAAACTAAACTCGATCAATTATTTGCTAATTAAAAACAAATTTTGAGGCCCACTTACTATAAATTTTAAAAATTACATTATAATTATTAATTAAATATTTTTTAAAAAATTTTATGTACCCAAGTGNAAGAACTGAAGAAAGAACAAGTTTTTAAGGCCCCTACAGTAAAAGAAAATCAAAGTCATTTGGACAAATATGGTAAGCTCAATCTCCATGCTTACTAATGCCACCTTTCTTAAAGCAGCACTTGCCCAGCATGGTAGGAAAGTGAGTGTAGTCTTTCAACTCCACTAGTTTAATAAAATTGCCTTGAGAGGGGTACCCATGGTGAGAACAGGCCCCAGGAATTACATATGGTATCATGTTTTTATTTTGACAACACTGCTACTTGATAAAAAGAGAAAAAGAAAAACTTATACATTTATGTTTTAATGATGAGATGTGCATTTAAATTTCTAAACAAAGCTGCTAATGGCATGATTTTGTCTAGGTAAATGGAATCAGCTGAACCCACCCTTTAAGATAAGTGTTAAAAAACCTACTGGATGCTTGTATAATGAAAGAAAAAGGAAGAGGTCATATCAAAACTGACTCATTCACAGTACAAGTATTATGCTGTCTATAGAAGCAAACCTTTGAAAGCAATTTTGAGCACTCAATGTATCTTGGAGGCAACATAAAATTCTAGAGGACATACATACTTTCTACATTGTATACTCCAGCTGATTATTATGCTATTCTAAAAGTAACATTAATAAATACAAGAAAAGAATGAGAGCTAATGTGATTTAAAACTAGCTTTGTATAGAATTCCTTTTTCATTGCTTAAAATCGGAACTTCCTCAGGAAGGAATGAAATGGTTATTTTAATGTTTATAGCTATGATATTCTTGTCATTCACATTGAATGAAAATTACTTGAAACATTTTTTTCTCTGAGTTTTTTAAAATAAAAAACTGATAGTAGCATGGTACCTCATATGTACAACAATAAACTGTGATAAGAAAATGAAGAGTTTGGGCCTGGTGATTTTAGGTAACAAGTACATGTTTGATTGTTGTGTTTGCCTGGCGAGTGGGAAGTGGTTATAAAACACAAGTACCACTAATACAACTTAAAATGGAGAGATGCATGAGAAACCTCCAATTAGGAAATAAGTTTACTTTTAATAATATAACCTCCCACAGATCCTTCTAATCAATATTAGTGATTTCTTTCTAATTCTAATAGAAATAAAGCAACTCCTAGGGTCACCCATGGGATCCTAGAGTACGGGAGTAAGAGGAACACACTTGAGAACCTGAATGATTACACCATTTCTTACTCCCAGTACTCTGGTCTGCTTCCCACCAATTAGAGCTTTAAAAGGTGTTATCTAGTCTCTCTTTTATTAAAATTCTATCAAAACAAACAATCTCTGCTAAGAAAGAAAGAAAGAAAGAAAGAGAGAGAGAGAAAGAGAAAGAAAGAGAGGAAGGAATGGAGTAAGGGAGAGAGGAGGTGGAGGAAGTTAGCCATAGTCTTTATTTTATTAAAATTCTATCAAAACAAACAGTCTCTGCTAAGAAAGAAAGAAAGAAAGAAAGAAAGAAAGAAAGAATGAAAGAAAGAAAGAAAGAAAGAAAGAATGAAAGAAAGAAAGAAAGAAAGAAAGGAAGGAAGGAAGGAAGGAAGGAAGAAAGAAGGAAAGAAAGAAAGAGAAGGAAAGAAGGAAAGAAAGAAAGAGAAGGAAAGAAGGAAGGGAGGGAGGGAGGAGGTGGAGGGATTTAACCATATTTTCCACAAACACTTTTTCTCGATTCCAGCCCTTTCTTTTCTAGATACCAGATTTTCTCATGCTGCAACACTGCCCCACACACCTCTATCTACATATATCAATTGATTTCTGCATAGGTTTGTCTCCCACACACTTAGCTCTCCAGTCTGGAATATGTCTGACTCCCCATTTTCTGTCTAAATATGTCATCTTATGTTCCATCTACTCCAGGCCCAGCTCGTGACTGGTTAACAAACCAACCCCATCAACATTAGTGGCTTATAATGAATTATAATTTTATGCTTTCCAGAAATATCAGTACTGCAATTTCCAAGAGATATGTTTTAACCTGAATCTCTAACAAATGGGGAAGCACTGAACTGCTCAAATATTTTGGTATGAGGGAATTTCTCTAATTTCGAATTACACTCTATTGCTGAATTCTATTTTGCCAAAGCTGATTTTGCTTGATTACCACCTATAACATAGCGGCTGCCTTCTTCCTGTCCACCCCATCCTGATCACACACACCCATCCCCAATTAGTTGTCAGTCATGGAAAGAGAAATGGCTACTTGTGGTGATAATCCTTAAGAAGTTTTTTTGTACTGTCTAGAAATGTTTACCTTCACTTACTTAAGAGACTAAATTTCAAAAGGTCAAGCCATGTCTTGGTCAAACCAAGACAGTGTGACATGTATTCCATTCCTAGACTCTACTTTGAGTATGCCACTCACCTGTGGCCAAGTGTGCTGGGAGACTCAACGGGCCTCGCTGGATGAGTCACAGAGAGGAAATGGCAGCGTTTGCACAGCTCCTGCCATGAGAAACGAAAACTGGTATCTCCTTCTGCTACTACAGGCTCATGTTGGAAATGAGCCTGCGGGTATTGACCAGGCCTCACAATATTCCAGATCAGACGATATTCCCCACACAGATTGCTTATAAGGAAAAGCATATTCCTGCCTTTTCAAAAGAGACTTCAGATGAAAGCATTGTGGATGATTGTCAAAAGACTCTTCCTATGGGCCTTGCAGATCCAAGACTTACATAATAAAGGGGGCTAAGAACACAAGAGTTACAATTGAGCCTGGCCCTGAGACAAAGAGCCTAATTTAGAGTTAAGGACAGATATCCATCCTCACCCAATTGTTTCTGCTTGCAGCACCAGCCTGCAAGGCATTTGTGAGTGACTTATTCTGGCCTTGAATATGCTGATGACTCCCTGTGAAGGAACCTATTGAGGAACTTCTTTTGTGATTACGGGAGCAAAGGTGTTTCCTGAAACACCTGTTTTTCTTAATACTCCTTAAACAAGCTACTGACCCCTGCTCACAAAGAAGTAACTTCACCCTTTTTATGCTAAAAACATTGTCTGGTATGCTAAAGATACCTTCCTTCCCCATAGGATAAGCATCTAAATCCCCTATCTCAATCACTATTGATAAACGTTATGCAGGAGTTTTCTACAAATCTATGTTCTGGGAAATTCTTACATATCAAAGAAGTTTGTCATCAGAAATCATTGTCTAAGGCAAATGCCACTTCTGTGCCGTCCCCCAAACACTTAATTATAAAATAAAGTGAGCCCCAGTCAGTGCAGAGATGCCTGCCTGGTGATGAGAAAGAATCTCATGGCTCTCTCACTCCCTCCCTTGCTGACACCAGCCATCCTTCAGGGACCCCTGGACCTGGACAGAGCCGGCCTCTGACACAAGGGTACCTAACAGAATTAGGGGCCACTTAGTGCTACTACTAGTTCTTGCCATTTATTGTCCTTAATTTGTTGTCTATAAGAGTTCTCTATATATTCACTGCTGTTAAGAAATGTCACAAAGAATTTACTGACTTATTAGTATATGAAATTTATTTTTTAACCTCTCCTGCACCTTCTTCCATTAATCCTATATGTACTTAATCTTTCTATAATTTCTCAGCGTATTCCCAAAAGTTATAAACACAAAGACAGTAAATCACTAAAATTGGAACCCACTATATTTTCACCATCTCCTTTAGAGCATCTCTTAGAGAAAGTAATTGTGACTAGTGTCAATAAGTATTTAAGAAAGATATTTACTTACCAGATTTAGGCAAATATTTTATTTGCCTAGTAAACCCTGTCAAGGAAGTAAAAGCAAATTTCACAAATTCATTACCCACACTATAAAGTATCCAAGATATTGTTAGGAAGAATGTATTTGCCCACATTTTATCATACAGAAACTGAATTAAACTTAATGAAATGTGAAACATTTCCAAAACACATAGGATCTGTGACAAACCTTACATAAAACTGTCTACATCAAGCTGCTTCTTGGTTAGGAGGGAATAAATTAAGCACAGGAAATGCCTGCTGTCTACATATCTGGTGCCAAAATGCTCTATTTCAAATCAATAACTCAAATGGGTACCAGATCTTGCTTTTAAATATTATGCATAATTTATACAGTTGGACCAGAGAAGATTGATCTTCTTTTTCTATTTGGTAAATAATATTCTGAATCTGAATTTTTAAAAAATTTTAGACACTTTAAACAGAAGTGGAATTTCAAAATGTTATATATTCCTAAGGCTCTAGTGTATCTTTTTAGAACTTAATCAATGTCCTTCAAAGCAAACAAAACTTTTAAAGACACGTAAAACATAACTATCAGAAAATAATGCCTACATCATATAAAAATGAATATGTTCACAAACTTTTCAAAAGCTAGAGATTATAATTTTAAAAGTAATTAAAGGCTATACAAATATTGACAAATTCTCACTCCCATCTGTGATCAGCTTGATAAAGCCATATTGTTTCTATCCCCAAATAATTATAGGGATGTCCTCAGTACAATTAGAATAGCAAAGAATATAGACTGGATGTAGTCCAATATCTGTTCTTAACTAAATAACATTGGATAGGTCACTTTTCCATTTGGGGCCTCAATTTCCCTATCTGTTAACAGAAGTCAAATGTGATCATGTAAACCAATTTTCTCTTTGCTTTATTTTCTCATCAGTTATTAGAATATTTGATTCTCCCTGTCTCTCGCACAATATGCCACCATACAGGAGCCATGAATTATCTAGGTGGTAATATTGCATGCAGAGATTGGGCCTGGCCAGCTCAACTTCTCGTTCCTTACTTCTCTTTGGAGACTACTCTGGGTTTGTTTTTGGCCTGTGGTAAGTTCAGCAGAAATCTATGTTTAAGGACATTATTAAAACCACAAACATAACAAAAACTGCTTAGGAAAAAAAAACAAAAATTACAGATTTTGGAATTAAAGAATTATGGAGATAATCAACAGAACTTGAACAGAAAAGATAAAAAGAGTTACTTTTAACAAATGGGACCCACTGCCTGGGTGGCTCAGTTGGTTAAGTGTCCAACTTTGGCTTGGATCATGATCTCATGGTTAGTGGGTTCAAGCCCCACGTTGGACTCTATGCTGACAGCTAAGCCTGGAGCCTGCTTTGGATTCTGTGTGTGTGTCTCTCTCTCTACCCCTCCCCTACTAGTGCTCTGTCTCTGTCCCTCTCAGGAATAAATAAACATTAAAAAAATAATAATTAAATAAATAAGACTAGACCGTGGGATGAGGGAAAGATATTTGAAAGTTTATTTCCAAAAATGTATACTATTTTTATCAGAACAACAATAATCTTTCATTAACAACAACAAAAAAAAGTCTAAATATTCAGGTCCAACAGTAGCCAGTTTGCTGGGAAGATCACAGAGGAAGAGATCTAAGCAGCAGCTGGTTTCAGCATCAGATATTGGATGTTATGTAGGAGATGAATAGGTAAGACCTATGTCATGGAGCATAGCTTTCTTTAGCACAGTAGTGCAATGGTTCTAAAAGTATAGTTTGTAGGCCTGTGAGAGAACCAAGTCCCCTTCACAGGATCTGCAAGACCAAAACTATTTTCATAATAACACTAATTTATTATATTCTTTTGTCATTGTACTGATTTTTTCCCCTAATTTTGCAAGAGCAAAAATGGGTAAAACTGCTGGTGCTTTAACATCAATCAAGGTAGTGACATTAATCTGTTTTTGTAGTCATTGTATTCTTTACCATTATACATTCATTTAAAAAAAAAAGTCAGTTGCACTTAAGAATGCCCTTGAGGAAGCGATAAGAATTGTTAATATTATTAAATTTCAACCTTGAGTACCTGACTTTTTAATATTCACTGTGACAAAATGTAAAGTATGCCTAGAGTGTTTCTGCCACATATTGAAATAGATAGCTGTCTCACAGAGAAGCACTTGAGAAACTGAGTTGTAAATTGAACTAGCTACTTTTTTTTTAAATTTTTATTCAATATATTTAAACTAAAAGAAAACTAGCTACTGTATTTATAGCATCATCTTTACTTGAAACCATGACTGACAGAGAGCTACGATTATGCAGAGCTTAGTAACTGGTGGACATTTTTTTGAAAATGAACTGAGTGGGCTTGTCCCTTCAAGAAAAATGACCATATTTACTGCCAATGATAAAATGTGAGCTTTCAAGTTAAAAAGTAGAAATTTGTAGAACTTGTATCTGCTACTTGTAACAGCAGACTAATAAATAATTTTCTGATGAGATTTATAGTGATATTAACAAATACTATTTTCTAATATTATATAATGAAATGTATCAATAGTGGGAAGATCTGCATAACTGGGTGAACCAATATTTTCCAAATGACCAATGCATGAGGTTACAGAATCATTATATATGGTACATCATTATAATAGTAAAAGATCAGTTCTTAGGGCTTGACAAACTAATAGTTTTAAATGTAGCAGAACATGAAAAGTTCATTGATTTGGTTTCAAATTCTACATTATAAATGTCCTTTAAGAAAATACCACTTATCAAGTTTTAGTGTAGTATTAAAGAAAAATATCCACAATAATCTGAAAAGCCCATAAATATACACCTCCTATTCCAAATACATATTTGTATAAGGTCAGATTTTCTTCATATACTTAAGCAAAAACAACGTATCAAAATAGATTGAAAGCAAAAATAAATAATAGTATCCAGCTGTCTTCTATTAAGTTAAATATTAAATAGATTTGCAAATGCCACTATTTTTGTTTTGGAAAACACTTATTTTTCATTAAAAAACTCATGATGAGTTTTCTCTTATTTTAAATTATTAATAATTTTTAATTCCTCAATTCAAATTTCTAATACAGTAAATATTGATATATATAACTCTTATAAATAAAAGCCCTTTGGAGTCCTCAATATTTTTTTAAAATGTAAAGGGATCCTCAGACCAAAAAAGTGTGAGAGCTGCAGGCATAGGAGTTGGAAGTAATTTAAGTACCAAAAACCCAGATTTATACCATTAAACAATAGACTAGCAGGAAAAGAGATGGAAAGCCAGACTAGATCTTTTACCTTCCCGTTCCACTCCCAGACTGGAAGTTGCCTGGCTAGAAATTAAAAAATATTGGAAAGGGGAAAGAGAGAAGTAAACATGACAATAAATTTCTTCTCCCTCTGCCCTTTCTTTTTGCCACTAAAGTGAGTGTTGAAAATGAAAGGATGAGAGATTTGAGGACCCAAAAGTTGAGAAAGCTGTGCCCTACTTTCTAAAACTCTGCAAAACAGCAACCCCCTCTATGTGCTATGCCCACCAATGGTGTGGGAGCAAAATAGTTAAACTAACACATGGCATTCTAAGCATATCTGATCTAGGATGGCACAGTTTCCACAGTGGCACTGAACACATAAAAATTTCCGTTCTCTATGGAAGTTGCAGAAATCACTAACAGGCCTTTAGATCCAAAGGGACTGGGCAGCTAGAACCAGGAAGACACCTAACAACCTGCTCAGACTGATGACTGTAGGACATGGGAAGAAACCAGACCATGGAGGCTAGAAGCCACTTACCAAAGATGGAACTTGATAAGGTTCATCCAATGCCAGCATAGGACAGATGACAGCTGAGGTCCAGACGTCACCCTCTCACTTCATGTCCATTGTCATGACCATCTTGGGAAGAAAGGGAGAGAGAAATCCTAAATTTGACTGGGCTTTCCTAAAATAGACTTAAAAGTTCCTTGTGATTAAATGTATCTAGAATGGGGACAGTTATTGAAAACTACATTTCTGCACAGGTTGTGGATTATGGAATTTATACCTACTATATAAGCATTATATCCCAGGTTCAATTAGCAATAATGGAGACTCAGGGAAAACAGAGGTGACAGCCAGAGTTGAGACTATCGATAGACGCAGCCTCGGTTAAGAAGAGCTGGGGGTAAGCATAATGACATAGTAGGCTTGAATCTGCAGATGGAGCACATCTGCAGATTCTGATCTTCCTCCAAAGTAATCTGTTCCATTCTGTGGTGTACACACAGTAAAAGTCATGCCCTTATATAATATTGCCTTGAGAGTTCGTGGAATCTGTAAATAGGATAGTCATCCTCTTGATTAACACACCCTATGTTCAATCTGTCAAGAAATCGTATTGGCTCTATCTTCAGTTCTCTCCAAAACCTACTTTCTCAGCAGCTCCACTGCTGCCACCATGTTCTGCAATAACATCATCTTTATCTTGGATATCTTTCCTGCCTCCATCCCTGCCCTTATAATCTACTGTCACTCAATACCCAAAAGTAACCTTCTCACAAATTAAGTCAGAGCAATCTTCTATTAAATATTCTGCCATATGGGGGCACCTGGGTGGCTCAGTCGGTTGAGCATGCAACTTTGGCTCAGGACATGATCACATGCTTCATGAATTCGACTCTGGCAGCAGCACAGAGCCTGCTTTGGATCCTCTGTCCTCCTCTCTCTGTACCCCTCCCCTGCTCACGCTCAGACTCTCACAAAAATAAACTTTTTTTTTTTTTTTACAAAAATCCTGTAAAAGTCCACCTTTCCAGTCAGAGTACAAGTTACATGATCTGACATCCATTGCTTTTATTACCTTAGTTCTTCTTCACCCTCTCTCATTATGCAACAGTTGCATTGACTTCTTTGCTCACTATTTTAAAGTCTTTGTACTGACATCTCCTCAAATGTCCACATAGCTTACTCCTGCAATGTGTTTCGGTCATTGCTCATATATCATCTATTTAAAAAGATGACAGCCTTACACATAAAATTTTTATTCTTTTTCCTCCACCCCCCTGCACTCCTTATTCCCACTACCCTAATTTTATTTTTACCATTATATTTATAATCTTGTAACTATATAATTTACTGATTGTATTATATCTTCTAGTTCTACAGTCTTCTACTCAAATAAATTTCTGGAAGGCAGGTATATCTGTCTGTTTTCTTATATCAATGTACCCCTACATTTATGTGCCTAGTCTCTGACACATAACAGGTGTTCAATACATACTTTGTTGAATGAATTAATTTAGCAACTAAAAACTGAGAAAGGAAAAAAGGCAAATGATGATCATTTAAAATTGCATATTTTCTTATATTTAAGTGTTAGAAAAAAATACAAATCAATAAATTTGACTAATAAAGATATTATTTCTCCAGTCATACAAAAACTTACAATTCTAGGGCTTTCTTCAAAATGGCAATAAACTAATTCAGACTTCAAATAGTAATGAATTCCTAATAAAGAATTAAAATTAGCAAAATATTTATTTTCTTTATTTTTTTTACTGTTTTATTTATTTCTGAGAGAGAGAGAGACAGCGTGAGCAGGGGAAGGTCAGAGAGAGAGGGAGACAAGAATCTGAAACAGGCTTCAGGCTCTGAGCTGTCAGCACAGACCGATGCGGGGTTTGAACCCACAAACTGCAAGATCTTGACCTGAGCCGAAGCCAGACGCTTAACCGACTGAGCCACCCAGGCGCCCTGCAAAATAATATTTAAACACACCTCAAAAAACCCTAACCTTTTATTTTAATTTAGAGGGAGAGAAAGAGAGAAAACACGCACGTAAGCTGGGAAGAGGCAGAGAGAAAGATGGAGAGAGAGAATCTCAATCAGGCTTCATGGCTCAGCATGGACCCCAACATGGGGCTCTATTCCATGATCCTGGGATCCTGACCTGAGCCGAAATTAAGAGTTGGACACTTAATTGACTAGGCCAACCAGGCAACCCACCCCTAACCTTTAAATAGTGGTATTTGCCAGATTATTCTTATAAATTTTCTAATAACAATACTAAAAAGGGAAATACTGCTAGCTTCATTTTACAGATGAAGAAACAGGACAAAAGGGACAGATAACTTTCCTTAGTTCACACAGGAAGCAAACTCAAAGATTTGAGCCTAGATTTATATTTATCTTATACCTAGTATCATTCTTCTTCCTTTATAACACAACACTAATTAAGAATGTGGTCTCTGAGGGGCGCCTGGGTAGCTTAGTCAGTTAAGTGTAGCTCAGGTCATGATCTCACAGTTCATGAGTTTGAGCCCCATGGTGGGCTCTGTGCGAAGAGCTCAGAGTCTGGAGCCTTCTTCGGATTCTGTGTGTGTGTGTGTGTGTGTGTGTGTGTATGTGTGTGTCTGCTCCTTCCCTGCTCGTACTCTGTCTCTCTCTCTCTCTCTTTCTCAAAAATAAATAAAACTTGAGGGGAGGGGCAAGATGGCGGAGAAGTAAGGAGCTCCGTACTTGCACTCGCGCCCATACATCGCACAGAAANGGATTATAGGTGGAAAAATAAATAAATAAATAAATCTTATAAAAATTTTTAAAAAAAGAATGTGAACTCTGAGCCAGTCTCACTACCTTCAAAACCCAGATCTAACCTTAGATTACTTATATTATTTCTCTGTGCCTCAATTTTCTCATCTGTTAAAAGAAAACAAAAAGAGCATATCCTCATACAATTGCTATGAGAATAAAATGAGTTAATAAGTGTATAAGTACTCAATAAACATTAGCCATTGTCATTATCATTGATGATTACCTATTGAGGAAATAACAAATAATTGTTTTAAGAACCCCTTTTGTGTCTTTTCATTTTGTATAACTTTCCTTACACCTTCTCAATCATTACTGTCCAATGCCCTAAAGAATGATGAGTGTTCAAAATTCTTATTGCTAGCTCAGTTGGTTAAGTGTCAGTGGCTCAGCTGGTTAAGTTGGTTAAGCATCAGAACAGATTTTGGCTCAGGTCATGATCTCCTGGTTTGTGAGATCAAGCCCTGCCTCAGGCTCTGAGCTGATAGCTTGGAGCCAGCTTGGGATTCTCTCTCTCTCTCTTCCCTGCACCCACTAGTGCTCTCACACTCTCTAAATAAGTAAACTTAAGAAAAAAAAAAAGTCCTTTGTGCTCCACATCTTCATCCTCCCCCTTTATTTTTTTTAAATGTTTATTTATTTTTGAGAGAGAGCACAAGTTACTATATTACTCCAACTTAATATGTAAGATGTTTTAGTAGTTTTTTATTTAATATTTATTTTTGAGAGAGAGAGAGAGACAAATAAAGGTGGGGAAGGGCAGAGAGAGAAAGAGAATCCCAAACAGGCTCCAGCTGTCAGTGCAGAGCCTGACTTGGGGCATGATCTCACCAACCATGAAGATAATGACCTGAGCCAAAACCAAGAGTCAGATGCTTAACTGACTGAGCCACCCAGGCACCCAGTAGTTATTTTTAAATTTTAAATAAAATTATCGAAAACTAAGTAGAATTACAACCAGAAAAATGACTTTTATCTGTCTTTAAAACCCTTTTATTAGTATAACTGATGTAAATGAACAATGTCTTAGAAAGAAGAAGAATTCTGAAAGAAATCCTTGGAATTCAGTATATTTGATAAAAGCAATCAGTTTTTTTTTAAGTGGATCTTGGGTGGTTCAGTCAGTTAAGCATTTGACTTCCACTCAGGTTATGATATCAGTGTTTGTGAATTCAAGCTCCACATTGGGCTCTGTGCTGACAGCTTGGAGTCTGGAGCCTGCTTCAGATTCTATGTCTTTCTCTCTCTCTGCCCCTCCCCATCTCTATTTCTCTTTCTTTCTCTCAAAAATAAACATTAAATAAAAAACTACTAAAACATCTTACATATTAAGTTGGAGTATTCTTATATATCATCTTAACCTAAATCCTTTATTTTACTTTTTTTAAATATATCACTCTTCACCTTTTTCACTGATTTCCCCACCAACCTCCCCTCTGGTAACCACCAGTTTGCTCTCTATAGTTAATTCCAGATTTTTGGTCTCTTTTTTTCTTTGTTCATTTGTTTTGTTTCTTAAATTCTACATATGAGTGAAATCCTGTGGAATTTGTCTTTCTTTGACTTATTTCACTTAGCACTATATCCTGTAGACACATCCATGTTGTCAAAAATGGCAAGATTTCATTCTTCTTTATGGCTAACACTTCATTGTGTGTGGGGGGTTGAGGTGTATACACACACACATATATAATGCCTTCCTTATCCATTCATCTATGGATGAACACTGGGTTGCTTTTCATATTTTAGCTATTGTAAATAATGTTGTAATAAAGATAGGGGTCCATATGTCTTTCTGAATTAGTGTTTTTCTTTTCTATGAATTAATGCCCAGTAGCGGAATTATTGGATCATATAATAATTCTATGTTTAATTTTTTGAGGAACATCCATACTCTTTTCCACAGTGATTTCACCAAATTGCATTCCCAGCAGCACACAAAGGTTCTTTTTTCTCTACATCCTCATCAGCACTTATTATTTCTTGTATTTTTTATTTTAGCCATTCTGACAGATGTGAGGTGATATCATTGTGACTTTAATTTGCATTTTTCTGATGATAAGTGATGTTGAGCACCTTTTCATGTGTCTGTTGGGCATTTGTAGAACATTTTTTGGACAAATGTCTATTCATGTCCTCTGCCCATTTTTAATGAGATTATTAAGTATTGAGTTGTTCCTGACGTATTTTGGATATTTGCTCCTTATTGGATATATCTTTTGCAAATATCTTTTCACATTCTGTGGCTTGCTTTCTGTTTTGCTGATGATTTCCTTCACTTTGCAAAAGGTTTTCGTTTTTGTGTGGTCACAATAGTTTAATTGTGCTTTTGTTTCCCTTATCTGAGGAGACATATCTAGAAAAGTGTTTCTCTGGTCAGTGTCAAAGAAATCATTATTGTCTGTGTTTTTTTCTAGGCATTTTATGGTTTCAAGTCTCACAGTTAGGTCTCTTATCCATTTTTTAGTTTATTTTTATGTATGGTGTAAGAAAGTGGTCTAGTTTCATTCTTCTGCATGTAGCTGTCCAGTTTTCCCAATACCATTTATTTAAAAGACTTTTTCCCATTGCATATTCTTGCCTTTATCATAGATTAATTGGCCATAAAACCATGGGTTTCTTTCTGGACTTTCTATTCTGTTCCATTGATCTACGTGTCTTTTTCTTTTCTTTTCTTTTCTTTCTTTCTTTTCTTTTTTTTTTTTTTTTTTTTTTTTTTTTCANTTTTTTTTTTGCCATACCATACTGTTTTGGTTACTACAGCTTTGACAGTGCTTTGGCTATTTGAGGTCTTGTATGGTTCTATACAAATTTTAGGATTATCTGTTCTAGTTCTTGGGAAAATGCTCTTGGTATTTTGATATGGGTTGCATTAAATATGTAGATTGCTTTGGATTGAAAGGACATTTTAATAATGTTGTTTCTCCTAATCCACAAGCATGGAATACATTTTCATTTTCATTTGTTTGTGTCATCTTCAATTTCTTACATCAATGTTTCAGAGTTTTAGGATTTTATTTTTAAAAAACAACGTTAAAATTTTTCTAAATTCAGCTTAAACTAAAATTTTTCAGAGTATTGTACAAGTCTTGTCATTTGTTTGAAAATCAAATAGAAATTCACCAATATAATCCTATCTCATGAAGAATATAAACTTCTAATACCAAGATTGTAAAGAAAATGAAGATCTTGGGGCACCTGGGTGGTTCAATCGGTTAAACATCTGACTTCACCTCAGGTCATGGTCTCACAGTTCATGGGTTCGAGCCCTGCATCGGGCTCTGTGCTGATGGCTAGCTCAGAGCCTGGAGCCTGTTTCAGATTCTGTGTCTCCCTCTCTCTCACTTTCCCCTGCTCATGCTGTCTCTCTCTCTTTTAATCTCTCTCTCAGAAATCAATAAAACATTTTTAAAAAACTAGAAAATGGAGATCTAGTCCAATTATAAATATTTATCTATAAGGACCAGTTTCAAACTTTGTCATTAAATTTTCTCTGTGAAATTATTTTCCTTATAAAATTTAAAATACATCACCACATGAGAAAAAAAACAATTTAAAATTTTTGGCAAAGACAGAGGTAAGATGTGCCCAGGGCCAAAAAACACTTGTTATTTTTGCTTAAATATAATAACTTACTATTCATTTTTCCTTTTGAACACTGTGTATAATTCCTCAGAATTTTTTTTCACTTTTATAATGCCAACTTCCTTGTTCAACAAACATTTGTTGAGCATGTACCATGAACCAAGTACTGCTGTAGGTAAGATGAATATGATTATATCCTTGTCCTTTAGTAGATTGGGCAAAAAAATTTTATTGCTTCCACAAAATCATGGTCTACTTTGACACTCCAGACTAAAATATGTATCAACCTAAATACTTAAGAAAATAGGAAATGAATTAAATCTTCACTTGATTCAGTATTTCTTAAGACTTATACATCAAGTTCAAATATTAAACAAGCTCTGTGGTTTCAAATCATATTCTTAGAATTTACATCTGGAGGAAAGCTGTTCCTTTCTAGTAGAAACTAAGGTTTTCAATATTTATTTAGAAACTAAGGTTTATTTCTGAGCCCATACAACTAAGGTTGTATAATAAAAATATTATACAAAACTGGAGTCCAGAGGGTGGCTTGGTAGACTCATTATATATGATGACATTTTGATGTTATTATCTACATTCGTTTACATATTCACAATAATAAATGAATTTGTTTAAGTTAAAACCTTCTAAGGTTTAAACACAGACCTAAATAATAGGGTAATAGAGCCACCTAGTGGCACTTTTTAAAAATTGGTTGCTTATAATTTTCATTCCATTAGGTTTAGTGAACATAAGCTTATTTAGTGAACATAAGCTTATTTATCTATTCACTAATAAAGATATTTATAACTCTTATGGATGATGGATCAAAAAACTAGGGTTATGAATTCTATAGTAAATGTTTGATGTCCTGACACATGTATAAAGTGTATTATAGGAGAAAATAAAGAAAAATAGAGTTTTAGCAAGTAATTATTAAATTTTCATATTGCTGGGGTGCCTAGGTGGCTCAGTTGGTTAAGCACAAGACTCTTGATTTCAGCTCAGGTCATGATCTCATGGTCATGAGATCGAGCCTGTGTTGGGCTCCACACTGAGCATGGCACCTGCTCGGGATTCTCTCTCTCCCTATTTGCCCCTCACTCCTCCCCTCACCTCTCTCTCTCAAAATAAATTTTAAAATGTCAAATTGTTTTAATGTGTGTAATATAAAGCAGTATTTTACAAATATAGTTTATATTTTTACTCTCAAACAGCAATAAGACCTTCCATTTTAATGCATTATATTACTATATTAAGTATTATATAATCTTTTGCATAAGGGGATGCAAGCCTCCAAAAAAAGCCCTCATTAATAAACAGATTAAACCAAAGATCAAGGGTCACAGGCCATTTGAGAAGGGAAAAAGAAAAAAGCTGAGCTTTTGAGATGTTAAATATTTAATGAAGTATGAGTGCAACATCTCACTGACATGCATTTCTACAACCAAGTCAAGCAATCACTCTTGAGGTGATGAAAGCCAGTTTAAGATGATAGAGCAACTGGGCAACTCCACTACCTGTCATACTAAACAATAAAGGGCTCAGTATGATGCTTGGTAATCTTCCCAATAAATATATATAGATGTTTCCTGGAGTCATTACTCCAGTACCCAAATTCCAAAATTCTTTGACCCACTATCCCCTCAAAATTCATTAATCCTACTCACATTTTCAGTGTCTCTCACTATTCTAATGTGTCATCATCCCTCCTTAACCAGTCTAAATTCCATGGCAAATCAATACAACCACTCTCTGCATACATTCCCTTTCCTGCCACTCACCTTGTTTACTTTCCTGGCAAAGTTAGTTTGTTTGAGCTCTTTGTCAGCTTTACATCTATACCTGTGTAGCTGAGCTTGGTGTGGAGAAAATATACAATCATGCTAATATTTTAAGTGAACTTAAATTTATTATAAGAACCCCAGTGGGTTCCTATGTGACCCAGGAATCCTACTACATGTCCACTACTCACACTGTCTCCTAACTATATTCTCCTCTCTCCTAAAATATACAACACTCCCTCTCCCAACGTCTCAGTTGATGAGTTTGCTTTCTATTACTGGGGGGGGAGGGGGGAAGGTCATAAATTAATAGAAACGAATATTCAAAAGTTCACACCACCACATCACTTACCTATTAGCATCTATATCCATATACTTCTGTTTCTGCTGATGGACTGCTTGAACTACCATCTTGGGCTCACTCCTACTTTGTGCACAAGATCCCAAAGCAATTGCACAAACAATTCACCAAATCTTTCCTGCATCATCAATTTTCCATTTGTACTGAATCTTTCCCTGTTAGAATATAAACATGCTTTATACTTTCCCATGCTTAAAAAATAATCCACTTTTTTCCATTTTTAAAAATTCAAGTATAATTAACATAACATACAATGTTATATTTGTTTCAGGTGTAGAATATAATGATTAAACAATTCTATACAGTTCTCAGTCCTTATCAGGATAAGTGTATCCATAATCACCCTTATTTATTTCACCCATCCCCCCACCAACCTCCTCTCTGGCAAATACCTGTTTGTTCTCTGTATTTAAGAGTCTGTTTTTCTGTTTGTCTCTTTTTTGTTTGCTTCCTCGTTTCTTAAATTCCACATATGAATAAAAATCATATGGTATTTGTCTTTCCCTGTCTGACTTACTTCACTTAGCATTACACACTCGAGATTCATCTATGTTGTTGAAAATAGCAAGATTTCATTCTTTTTTATGGCTGAGTAATACTCCATTATATGTATGTATGTGTGTATTCCACCTCTATCCATTCATCTATTGATGAACACGAGTTGCTTTTCATATTTTAACCATTGTAAATAATTCTGCAATAAACATAGGCGTGCATATCATCTTTTTGAATTAGTGCTTTTATTTTCTTTGGGTTAATGCCAGGAGTAGAACTACTGGATCATCTGGTAATTCTGTTTAATTTTTTTGAGGAACTTCCATACTGTTTTACGCAGTGGCTGCACTGATTAGCCTTCCCACCAACAGTGCATGAGTGTTCCTTTTTCTCCACGTCCTTGCCAACACTAGTTATTTCTTGCATTTTTTTATTTTAGCCATTCTGACAGGTGTGAGATGATATATCATTGTGGTTTTAATTTGCATTTCTTTGATGATGAGTGTTTCCTGCTTTCTCCTCTAGGGTGTTGATAGTTTCCTGTCTCACGTTCAGGTCCTTTATCCATTTTGAGTTTATTTTTGTGCATGGTGTGAGAAAATGATCTAGTTTCATTCTTCTGCATGTTGCTGTCCAATTCTCCCAACACCATCTGTTAAAAAGGCTGTCTTTTTTCCATTGGATATTCTTTCCTGCTTTGTCAAAGATCAGTTGGCTGTATACTTTTGGGTCCACTTCTGAGTTCTCAATTCTGTTCCATTGGTCTATGTGTCTGTTTTTGTGCCAATACCATACTGTCTTGATGACGACAGTCTTTGATGATGAGTGATGTTGAGCATCTTTTCATGTGTCTGTTGGCCATTGGTATGTCTTCTTTGGACAAATGTCTATTCATGTCTTCTGCCCCAATTTTAATGAGATTATTTGTTTTTTTGGTATTGAGTTGTATTAATTCTTTATATATTTTTGATATTAACCCCTTATCAGATATATCATTTACAAAGATTTTTTCCTATTCAGTATGTTGCTTGTTTTGTCGATAGCTTCCTTCACTGTGCAGAAGCTTTTTATTTTGCTATAGTCCTAATAGTTTATTGATGCTTTTATCTTGCCTGAGGAGACATATTTAGAAAAATGTTTCTATGGCCAATTTCAAAGAAATTACCATCTATGTTTTCTTCCAGGAGTTTTATGGTTTCAGGTCTCACATTTAGGTCTTTAATCCATTTTGAATTTATTTTTGTGTATTGTTTAAGAAAGTGGTCCAGTATTCCCAGCATTGTCTGTTGAAGAGACTTTTTCCCATTATATATACTGCCTCCTTTTTCTAAGCTTTATTGACCATATAAGTGTCGGTTTATTTCTGGATTCTCTGTTTTTCTGTTAATCTATGTGTTTATTTTTGTGTCAGTACCATACTGTTTTGATTACTATAGCTTTGTAGGATACCTTGAAATCTGGGATTGTGATACCTCTAGGAAGAAAAAATAATCCACTCTTGGTCCCACACCCCTCTTCAGATACTGTCTCATTTTTCTTCTACTTTCTAGCATAACTCCACAAATGGCTTATCTAAATCTATGGTCTCCAATTCCCTTCCCATTCTCTGTGAAACTGTCCTCTACAAGGTCTCAAATGACCTCCATATTGCTACAGACAATGGTCATTTCTCAATTTTCATCTTATTTGTACCATGAACAAACTTTTATTTGAAAAACTTTCTTCTTGACTTTCAGGATACCACTCTCCAATGGCTTTCCTCTGTTCCTCACTTCTCAATCTCCTTTACTGGTTCCTGCTACTTTTCTTGGTAGATACATGTTGAGAATGCACAAGAGCTCAGTCTTTGATCCCATTTTCTGTCTGTCTTTTGTTCTTGTTATTAGCATTCAATCTCATGGCTTTAAGTGGATTCTACACTTTAACAGCTCCCAGCCCAGGTCTCTCCCCAGAATTCCATACTCAGACATTAAATTCTCTACTCAGGGGCGCCTGGGTGGCTTAGTCGGTTAAGCGTCCGACTTTCGCTTAGGTCATGATCTCGCGGTTCGTGGGTTCGAGCCCCGCATCGGGCTCTGTGCTGACTGCCAGCTCAGAGCCTGGAGCCTGTTTCAGTCTGTGACTCCCTCTCTCTCTGACCCTCCCCTGCTCACGCTCTCTCTCTCTCTCTCTCTCTCCTAGAAATAAATAAAACATTTACAGCTCAATAAAATAAATTCTCTACTCAAAAATTCTACTTAGAGGTCTAAAAAATATTTCAAACTTAACGTGTGCAAAACTGTGCTCCTGAGTACTACGTCCCCAAAACCTACTCCTACAGTCATCCCCATCTCAACAAATAATCAAAAAACTTTTGAGCTATTTTTTTCATAGTCTGTATCCATTTCTCTTACAACTATATCCAAGCATCAAATTCCATTAGCTCTACCATAAAAATATATCCAGAATTGAATAATTTATTTTCTCTACTGGGATCATTCTCACTCACCACCATTCTCTCAACTGCATTATTACACTAGCCTAACTGGTTTCCCTGTTCACACTCTATCTCCTGACACTCTGCACGTCTTCTCAATAGACCTTTGAATAAAACCATGTAAATCCTAAGATCATGTCTCTCTTCTACTCAATACTGTCCAAAAACTACCAAGTTCACTCAAAACAAACTAAAACTAAAAATCATTTAATGACTCATAAGGATCTAGAAAGTCTATTGCATCTTTCTCATTACTTGCTACTTATCCCACCCCAACCAAACTGGTCTCATTTTTGTTCCTTGAACATGCCATGTATATGAGTTATCAGCTGCTGAATAACAAACTATTCCTAAAAGTACTCATTTAAAACAGTATTATCTGGTTCAGCTGGATTCTCTACTTCTGTGTCCCACAGACTGCAATAAGCATCTGGGGCTGTGGTCATCTCAAGGCTCAACTGGTTAAAGATCTACTTCCAATCTCCCTTATGTGATTGTTGACAGGATTTAGCTTCTCAGGGGCTATTGGTCTGATAGCCTCAGTTCCTTACTGGATGTTGGCCAGAGACCACTTTCTGTTCCTTACCATGTAGGCCTCTCCAATATACCAGCTTGTTTCATCAAAGCAAGTATCCAAAAACAGGAAAGAAGGAATGGGAGCAAGAAACAAGTCAGTCTTTTATAACCTAATTTCAGAAGTGTCCTCTCATCGCTTTGCCATGCAAAGGAAGGAAATTACATAAAGCAGGGAGTAACATGAGGTGGGGATCATTGGGAGTCTTGTAAAAGGCTGTCTACCAACCCAGGTATGGTGCCACTCAGGAAGCACTGGATACTTAGAATATTCTTCTTCCAGATAACAGCATGTTTCATTCCCTCACCTTCTTCAACTCTTTGACCTAGTGCCACCTTCTCAAGGAGATCTAGGCTGAACACTTTTTTTTTTTAAATCATCATTTCCATCCTCACTGCAAACATTTCTCATCCCCTTCATTTTTCTCCATAGCACTCATTAACTTTTAATTTTCATATAAGTTACTTATTGTGGTTCTATTTTGTCAACTTAGCTAAGCTAGTACTACATTTCCATTTTCTTGCCTGAATAGTTCCAGGTTAGCATGGACTACAAGAGACTGTTTGCATAGTAGGTGGAGGTGAAACAGCCATCACAGAATTTCACACTTGGAAGGTCAGTTCAGGGCATAAGGCAATATTACTAATTAAGCAAGCTGTCACTTATCTGCTATCTCAGTTTTGTAGGTTGGAGCCAAAGCCAGGTCTGTATCTTCTTTACTCCTTGCAGGATCCTCTATTTCGAATTCAGCAATTTGGGTCTGTAACAAAAGACCAGTTCCTCCTGCAGATCACCTCCATCATCGAAGTTGAACCCTTGGAAGCAGGGAGGAATCAGTGTAGATTCCACTCTATTCTCCTGGATTTCAGTTCATTCTTCAGGGGCCAGTTCCTTGCTTCCTGCACTGGACAGCTGTGATTAACCTTACACTAGATCGATCTGTATCTGCCCCTATGATAGAACTCTGATACTGTTACTTACACCTGGTTTATACTCCTAAAATATGGACTCCATGAGTAAGAAATTTTGCTGTTTTGTTTACTGCTCTTGCCCCAGCACTAAGAACAGGACCCAGTGTAGAAATCATACAGTAGGAATATTAAGTATTTACAGATGAACAATTTTTTGAAAACAAAGGCACAAAGAATAAATATTAAGGATGGCAAGAAAGGGAAGAGATGTTTTGGATAAAGATTCCTGTAAAAAAATTTAATAATTGAGGTGTGTCTTAATGGATGGGTAGGAAAAATGGGAAATACAGTCTATGCTATGAAATACCATGAACAAAACTAGGAATGAGCATGGTAAGTGTACCACACATTATAATATGTCCAAAGATTAGAAACTTGACCTGATAATCCAGAGGGAAAGCCATTACAGTTTCTATAGCAAGTGACAAGCATGGAGAAAATAGTATTTCAGGAAATTTAATATTTCAAAAATATGCTCAGTTGAGTGGAGATAGGGAATTTGAAAAGTAGGGAGACAGTTTAGACATGTTGTCCGAGATTAGTAGTATGAAAATAAAGGAAAAGTTAATCTAAAAATAAGTTTCAAAAACGTTATCACATGGCAACTGAAGAAATTACTAATACTGTTCATTGATATTTCTGATTCTTCTCCTTCTAAGCACATAGTAGGCTTCCATTTCCCCACCCTTTTGCAGTTAGGTGTAGCCATGCACCTCGCTTTTGTCCACGGGATATGAAGCAATGTGAGGACTGTCACTTCAGAATGGAAGCCTTTAATAAAAAACAAGTATGTGATTCTCTACCTTCCCATTACCCTTCTTGTTGTCTATAACATTACAAATGGTGAAGGCTTCTTTAGTCTAAGTCTCTAAAATGGACAAAAATATGACAAGATATATAACATTTGTTTTAACCAACAATGATTTTGGATTGCTTATAACTCCAACACAACCTCACCCATTTTTACTGCGGCAGCTTTAACTTGAATCAACAAATTTTTATATTCCCTCCTTTAAGAGATGGAGTTTAATTTCTCTCCCTTTCTGTGTGAGCTGGAATTAATAACTTGCTTCTAACAAGTGATAGCGAGTAACTTCTCAGACTAGGTCATAACATCATTGGTACTTCCTCTCTTGGATCACTTACTTTGGGAGAAGCCAGCTGCCATCTCATGAGGACACTCCAGCAGCCAAATGGGAGATCCACATGCTGGGAAGCTGAGGTCTCCTACCAACAATTAGCATTAACTTGCTAAGCCTGTAACTGAGCAACCTTGGAAAGAGGATCCTGCAGCCTCAGTCAATATCCCGACTACAACCTCATGAGTGAGATACAACAAGACAGGCTGTACTTGGATTCCTGATCCACAGAAAATATGTGAGATAATAAATGCTTATTGTTTTAATCCACTATGCTTAGGCTAATGTGAAACATATTGCTAGATAACAAATACACTGACTAATACAAAAATACACTAAAAATTGAAAATGGAGGATAGGGAGAAATCAAAGCTGACTCTTGGGCTTTGAGTTTTGAATAGTCTGGAAAAACTATGACATCACTGATTATAAGTTATTCAATTCCATTGGAGTTTTGAGGCAAGGGCCATCTATACTCAATAAACATTGGACAGAGTCTTTCAAATGTTTAAAAAATGAACAAAGTGTTCAGAACCAAAAGGAATATTCCAGTAGAGATAAGGGAGAACTCTCAACTCTTCTAGACACTATAGTTGTATTACAATTCTCTTACCAGCACTATCATGTTGCTAGTACACACCAACTGCAAGCTTAGGTTTCCTAAGTATCTTAAAATGAAAATAAGCCCATAGGCCATTTCCTGATATTTTCTCCCACTTATTTCAACATTCATGAGAGCTGTGCTGTTATGTTAATTTTGCCTCTCTGATGATTACTATAGTTTCTACACTAAAACCACAAAAGGAAAAAGGAAATAGAGTAGGGAAAAGTAGCATAGTTGGAAAATGAGTATTCTATAATGAACTCTTTCAGTTAGTATATCAAAAGCAGAAGTAAGTATTGTCCAGTCATCATTTTATCAGTTCTAACAACTTCACTTTGCAGTCTACCTTTAAAGTCCTTAAGCCAACCTTTATTTACAATAAAAATTTAATTCTACCGATTACCACATAATCTCTACCGAGTATTCTAAGTCTCAAAGATTTGGCTTGAACAGCTGCTAATTAGGCTTGATCTCAAATTCCCACAAATTTAGAAATATCATCTCAGCCACAAATTTCACACTAAGAGTATATAGGAACCATCACTAAAGCACAACTTGTCTTAAAACAAAAATAATAGACTATAAACTTATGATTGTTTTATTAAGCTTTATTTAAAATGTTTTAGGTTTACAGAAAAGTTGAAAAAATAATAGAGTTCCCAGCATATCCTCCAACCAATTTCCCCGATTGTTAACATCTTATAATACCATATACATCTGTCACAACTAAGAAACCAACATTGGCACATTACTATTAACTAAATTTCACGCTTTCTTCAGATTTCACTAGTTTTCCATTAATGTCCTTTTTCTGTTTGAGGTTCCCAGACAGTATATCACATTACATTTAGTCATCATGTGTCATCTCCTCTGGTGTGTCTTTTCTTGTTTTTCAAGATCACAGACTTTTGTTGTTTTTCAAGATCAAGACAATTTTGAGTACTGATATGTAATTTGTAGATTGTCCATCAACTTGATTTTGTCTGATATTTTTTCTTATGGTCTGACTAGGGTTAGGGCTTTGGGGAAGAATAACACAAAGGAGGTGAAATGTTTTCATTAAATTTTACCAAGGTACACACTATCAATATGACTTCTTGCTCATGTTACTATTGATCACTTGGTCCAGGTAGTGTTTGCTATATTTCTCCACTGTAGAGTTATACTTTCCCCTTCTTTCCTTACAGACCCTTTGAAAGTAAGTCACTAAGGAAAACCAATTCNAAACTCTACCTCCTAGAAAAAAATCACTTTTAAACTAAATATAAAACTTTCTCAATTCTTGTAAAATATATACTGACTGCTTCAAAGCATTCAATAATCCAACTGAGTGCTTCTTTAATATCAGTCACTCTGATAGGCACTTCAAATGAGAGTTGACACAGTCCCTTCACAAGGACTTTAAGATACAAGAAAAATCCAAGTAATATAGTGTGTCAAAAAGGGAAAGCAAATTCAGAGTAATGAAAAGTTTCACAGAACAAGTATGTTCAATCACAGCAGTCAAAGCAGAGTAGTATTTTGACACATGAAAATTTATGCAAATTCAACATTCATTTATGACTAAAAACTGAACAAAGTGGGAAGTAGGTATAGCAGGAGGGAACATACTTGAACACAGTAAAGGCCATACATGACAAGCCCACAGTTAATATCATATTCAATGGTAAAAAGGTAAAAGCTCTTCCTCTAAGATCAGGAACAAGAAAGGATGCTCCCACCACTTTTATTCAACATAGTACTGGAAGTCTATCGAAAGTAATTAGGTAAAAAAAAGAAATAAAAAGCATCCAAACTGAAAAGGAAAAGGTAATACTGTCACTATTTGCATATGACATATAGAAAATCAAATGACTCCACCCAAAAACAGTTAGAATAAATGAATTTCAGTAAAGTAGCAGGATACAAAATCACGATATAAACTCTAATATGCTTCTATTTTTTTATAATGTAAGAAACACTTCTACTTACAATTGCATCAAAAAATACTTAGAAACAAATTTTAATGAGGAAGGTAAAAACTTGTATACTGAAAACTATAAAACACTGATGAAAGAAATTGAAGATCATATAAATAATGGAACATCTGGATGAATACTGTTTAAATGTCCACACTATGCAAAGCAATCTACAAATTCAATACAACCCGTCAAAATTCCAATGGCATTTTTCACAGAAATAAAGCAAACAATAATAAAATTTACATGAAACGACAAAAGACTCCAAACAGTCAAAATAATCTTGAGAAACAAGAACAAAGGGGCACCTAGGTGGCTCAGTTAAGTGTCCAACTCTTGATGCGGACTCAGGTCATGACCTGTTTGTAGGTTTGAGCCCTGCATCAGGCTCTGAACTAATAGTGCAGAGACTGCTTGGGATTCTCTCTCTCCCTCTCTCTGCCCCTCCCACACTGTCTCTCAAAATAAATAAATAAACTTAAAAAAAAAGATAGAAAAACAAAGGTGGAGCTATTGTGCTTCCTGGTTGATAACCGTATTATTACAAAGCTATAGTAATTATTATTTTAGAGTTTGAGAGAGAAAGAGAGAGCACAAGTAGGGGAGGAGCAGAGAGAGAGGGAGAGAGAGAATCCCAAGCCCCCAGTGTGGGGCTCAATCTCACAAACCTTCAGATATAACGTGAACTGAAATCAAGAATCGGATGCTTAACTAACTGAGTCATCCACATGCCCCACAAAGCTACAGTAATTAAAACAGTATGATACTGGCATAAAAACAGACACATTGATCAATGGTACAGAATAGTGAGACCAGAAATAAACCCATGCATATATGGTCAGTTAACTTACAACAATGGAGCCAAGAATGTGCAATGGGGAGAGGACAGACTTAAATAAATGGTGCTGGGAAAACTAGACAGTCACATGCAAAAGAATGACACTGGATTACTATCTTATACCATACACAAAAAATGAAGTCAAAGTGGATTAAAGACTTGAATGTAAGCCTGAAACCATAAAATTCCTAGGAAAAAAACATAAGCAGTAAGCTCTTTGACATTGATCATGGTGATGATTCTTTAGATCTGACTCCAAAAGTAAACAAATGGGACTACATCAAACTAAAAAGCTTCTTTGTAGCAAAGGAAATTTTCAACAAAATGAAGTCAATCTACTGAATAGGAGAAAATATTTGTAAGTCATGTTTCTAATAAGGGGTTAATATCCAAAATACATAAAGAACTCATATGACTCAAGCAAAACATTAAACAATGCAATTAAAAAATGGGCAGGGGATGTGAATAGACATGTTTCCAAAGAAGATACAGATATAGCCAACACACACATGAAAAGATCCCCAACATCACTAATCAGGGAAATGCTGATCAAAATCACAATGAGATATCACCTCACCCCAGTCAGAATGGTATAAAAAAACAAAAAACAAAAAAAAAAAACAAGAAATAACAAGTGTTGGCAAGGACATAGAGTAAGGAAAACCCTATGCACTGTTAATGAGAATGTAAATTGGTCCAGCCATTGTATAAAACAGTAAGGAGGTTCCTCAAAAAATTGAAAATAGAATTACCATATGACCCAGCAATCTACTTCTGGGTATTTATATGAAGAAAACAAGAACACTAATTCAGAAAGATATATGCAGCCCCATTGTCATTGCAGCATTATTTTCAACAGCCAAAATATGGAAACAACTTAAGTATTCATCAATGGATGAATAGCTAAAGATGTGGATGTACATACATATAATGGAATACTACTCATCCATAAAAACAAATGACACCTTGCCATTTGTTGACATTATGGATGTACCATATGCATTATATTATGTGAAATAAGTCACAGAAAGACAAATATCATATGATCTCACTTATATGTGGAATCTACAGACAAAAACAAAAACACCAAGTTAATTGATACAGAAAATAGACGGGGGCTTGCTAGAGGCAGTGGGTTGAACGGGTAGCTAAAATGCGTAAAGGGAGTCAAAAGGTACAACAGACTAGTTATAAAATAAATAAGGGAATGTAATGTACAGCATGGGGAGTACAGTTAATAATACTTTTACATATTTTAAAGTTGCTAAGAGAGTAAATCTTTTTTTTCTTTTAAGATTTCAAAGTAATGTCTACACCAATGTGGTGACTGAACTTACAACCCTGAGCTCAAGAAGCCACACTTCACCAAATGAGCCAGCCAGGCCCCCTTAAGAGAGTAAAATCTTAAAAATCTTCAGCACAAGAAAAATCTTAATAACTATTTATGGGGATAGGGACTAACTCGATTAATGTGGTGATCATTTAGTAATATATACAAGTATCAAATCATTATGTTGTTTACCTGAAACTAATATGTTATTATACCTCAATTTTAAATAAAAGAAAAAAACTAGATGGGAAATAGATGGGAAGGAATATAAGATGGAGAAAAGAACCTAAAATATGGGAGCAGAGACTCTTCACTCTTTGTCTCAGGTGTTTTTACTCCTTAGCCCAATGGAAACATAGTTTTAAAAACTTCAATGTACCTTTATAGCTTACCATAAGTGGCTGGTCGTATGGGCTGGACTGTGTCACCCAAAATTCATATGTTGAAATCCTAACAGCCAATAACTTAGAATATGATAATATTTGGATCTTTTAAGTGGCAATTAAGGTTAAGTCATTAACACAGGCCTTAATCCAAGATGACTGGTGTCCTTTTAAGAGACTGGGATACAAACAGGTACAGAAGTTAAAGATGTGAAGATACTGGGAAAAGAGGGCCATCTATAGGCCATCGAAGGTCTAAAAACAAACCGGTGAGCACCTCGATCTCAGAGTTTAGTCTCCAGAATTCTAAGAAAATAAATTTGTAGTAAGCCACCCAACCTGTGGCATTTTCTTCGGACAGCCTTTGCAAAGTAATACAGATGGCTACAGATTCGACATGAAATCTAATTAAGTAAAACTCTCCGCTGTGCTTTGGTATTTACCTCTTGTTACAGAATAGCACTTTTTCGTTCATTAGTGAGATGAAGATGAAGTCAGAAAAACATAGGGTGAAAGGTGAGCCTCAGAAACAACTTTAGCTTTTTCTAATTAAAATTCATTTCCTATAAACTGGTCGTTCTAATCATAATAGTAATGTTTGCTCTAATAAACTATTTCCCCCTAGAACAGTATGTAAAGATTCCGCGAGGCTTCTGTAGATCTCTTACGTGGCACTTTATTCCCCAACTTATTCTGGGGAATAAATTTTTGATACCGTTTTTCCTGACAGCAATTGCCACAACATACCTTCCCAAATAGTCCGCTACTAAAACCTCCCTTTTGTTTCATATCAGAGGACAATAACAAGGGGAAACTGAAAATAAATTTAATAGCATTTAATAAGCACGTGTCTAGAACTAAATGTATTCCTAAATATTTTTAATTCCCCTTTACAAGGGTTAATTCGATTATTTCTATAATTGCGCACTCAAAGAAACGCACAGCAGGGAGGTAAGAGGTGACATAATGCTTTTAAGAGTCAACGAAATCCAGCTGTGGCCAAATACGGACAACAGACCGTGGGTCAGTCTGCAACACGGGAAATTGTTCAGACATACTCGTTAAGTGGGCCTCCCATAGACTTCAGGCTAACGTCCTTTACTTTTTATATTCCTGTATTTACAGTCTTTTGGCCAGGCTTTCAGTAATGAGTGTAAATACCCCTAAGACATTAGACACCCTCCCCCGTCGCCGCCAAAAAACACCCCAAAACCTCCAAACAAACAAAAACCCTTGCAAATCACTGACAACTGTGCTTCAGGAACAGCAACTCCAGCTGAAAACCTGTCTCCGATCATTAATAGGCAGAAAAATCAGCTAGTTCCATATATATTAACCTACCTAGTGGTTTAAAAGCTGAGGATTTATCTAACCTGACGTTTCGGTAACAAGGGCAACCTCTAACTATCCTTAAAGCAAACAGGAAACAAAAGCTTTTCACCTCCCGGGTCAGGAAGACAAAAACCAGCGTCAGGATTTCCTGATCTCGCGAGAACTTTCTGACTCCTGTATGCGCGTGCGTCCGAATCGAGGGCGGGGTGAACCGCCCCGCCCAGACGGTGGGCGGGGGAGGTGGAGCAAACGCCGAGGAGCTAGGGGGCGTCGGGAAGGGGTGGAACGGCGGAGGGGCTGGGAAGGGCCGAGGGAGGGAAACCCTGTNGGCACTTCCCGGAATAGCGTCACCAGCTCTATAAGACAGCTTGCGCCGAAGTGCTCGGCCTTTTACATCCGGGAAGCGTCGGGTTTAGGTTACGTGGTTGAGGTGCGCTGTCGTATTTTGTGCACTAAGATGGTAATTGAGGGAGAACTTTTCGGCCTAGTTAAAATGCATGAGATTCAGGAGTCTTGTAGTGATCGGTCAGCGACAGCTGTGAAACCTCTAGGTTCGAAAACCTGAGGTATTCTTTTGGTCACGCGGCGGCCACGTGCCACCCAGGGCGCTGAGTCGGAAGCCGAGCGCGCATGGTTATGGGCTCTACAGCAAAGGATTCGATCGTGCACCTGATGACCAGCAAAGGTCGCGAATTCGGCTGTCGGTGTCAAGTGGCCATCTTGAATCTACTCCGCCACTGTTAAAGTAGTAACGCCGAGTCCTGATACCCGCCACATTTAGATCCGAGAAAGTGAGTAATATCTGTAGTGTTGCTTGCTTATAAGTTCTGGGATTGTAAATCTCCATGTATCTTTGGGACCTGTCAGCCGTGGCAGTCTCCCTTCCTAGCCATGGAAGAGCATATTCTTGTTTATTGGCAAAGCTGTCACCATTTAATTGGTATCAGATTCTGACTTGCACAAGTAACATTCATCACTTGAAAGCCTGGAGCGTGCTAGGTTATTGGGCACACATCTAACTGTTGCTTAAATGTTTTTAGGAAGCTGAACTAACCGTTCCAGTGGATGACAGAAAACCTGACCAGGTACGTTCCATTTTATTCATATTTTGTCATTAATACGGAATCCTTAGTGCTAAGGAATGGGAAGACCAGAATTGACCCAGTTTGCTGTTACTTGGTAATTTGGAAGAATGAATAGCCAACTAAATAAAAAGTAACTGAAGTTGCTAAGATTTCAGCACTGTGA
The DNA here is from genome assembly GCF_008692635.1 of Crocuta crocuta. Lineage (NCBI taxonomy): Eukaryota > Metazoa > Chordata > Mammalia > Carnivora > Hyaenidae > Crocuta > Crocuta crocuta. The sequence goes on from NW_027530073.1 coordinate 409,507, forward strand.
CTTAGTACACACACATCAGATTATAAAGCTGGTTTTCTTTTGCAGATGATGAAGAAATTCAAAATGATACGGGTGAAGTCCTCTGTTTATTTCGAATCTGGTGGTGTGCTGCCGAACGTGATTTTTAAATCTCAACTTCTTGCATATCGAATGGAGAATAATCTGGGGTGGTGGTCTCCCATATAGGCCAGAATATTACTTGGGCGTAAGTAGACAATAAGTGCGTGCTTGCTTACTATAATTAAATAAAATGGCTTGATTCATCTGAAAAAAAGTCGTTTTCTATGACTAAATGAGAAGGAAGTGGAAAGGTAGCTACAAATAATAGGTAACAAACCACCTGCTTCTGGTAGTGGAGCTGGTATGGCGGTGTTGTGAATGAGTATTGTAAGACATTACAGTACTTGGTAGCGGGAACAACATGTAAAACCACATTACTCCTAAGGGACAGCAGTCATTTGACATTGTTGTACATGAGTTTAGTCTCAGTCCTTCCATCTTGGCCCAGGGTTTACCTTCTGGGCCTGCGCTCAAAGGACTACAAGACTGTCCCCAAATGCCCGGCTAAGACTTCTATGCTCTGCTTTTTAATTCATTATTTGCCTTGTTGCTATTCACTTGTTGTACACCCTCACATTCCAGTACGTCATATTTGGGAACTTAAACTCCGAGATTCCGGGAAGGTCCTACAGTCTATGACTACAGAGACAGCCTACCTTTACAGTCAACTTTGCCAACTTTTGGCTGATAATACCCCCTAGGTCCTCAACCTCGGAGCTGTGCCCAGGATGGATAAATCGTAGGTTAAACAACCACAACTTTGGAAAGGATGGCAGTTCTATGTCTGCCCAGCCACTGGGTCAAATGTCTGTCAGAAAAGCGGGCAATTTCGCTGTGCCTGATGGGGATGTGAAACCGCAGCAGATTGGGTTCAAGGGGACGTATTCATAGAAGTCAAAAAAACACTACCTCTAACAGCCTCAATCAACATAACTATTAAAACCTAGTTGGGTGGGGTTTATAGAAAAAAAACCATGGGACACAGGAAAAACTTGGGGTCTCTATGTGACCAGATACAACCCCGGGACCCTGTTTACAATTCAGCACAAACCAACCACAGCCTAAATCAACAGCTCCAGTAAGTACTCCTTGCCCCCCTCTGTCACCGGATTCCTGTCTGCCCATTCTCCAGCCCAATTAGTGCGTCCCACAGTAACTTGATGCCCTGTTAAACCTCATTGAGGCCACATATGACATCCTAAATGGTCAAACCCAGACCTGACTGTTGACTCAGTCTCAACCCTAGGCCCCCTATGTCAGCATCGGAGCTGACATCTTGGGAAATAATGAGACTTCAACAAGTAGCCCTGGGGGCCCCACAATAACAGCCTCCCGCAAATGGGGAACCCAGCCCAAACTAACCTTGGGCGACCAACAAGGACAAGGAACTTGCTTGGCCTCTCCAAGCTACTCCTTGGGCACCTCAGCCTATAAAGATTCCTGTAGCTCTGTTCTACTCCTAAGTGCCTCTCAAAATGTGTGTTTTGTGACACCTGACACTACCTGGTCTGCTTGTACCACTGACCTTACTTACTCCTTGTACCGCAGGCCCACTCTTCACTAATGAGGACTGGAATGTCTTATACTTTGTAGTCCTTATAATGCCCCATGTGTCGTTTTGGAATGACCCCTGGCCTTAGTACCCCATTTAGGTGGGGGCTGGTAATGCTGACTCTAGCTATCGGGACAGCTTCCTTAAGAGTTGTGGACCAAAGTTTTAAACCCTCAGCAGACAGATGAACAAGGACCTCAGTCTCATGGAAGCTTCTATTACTAAGCTTGAAATACAGGTTCACTCCCTAGCTGAAGTTGTCTTCCAGAACCAACAAGGCTGGACCTCCTGTTCTTAAATAAAACAAGGAGACCTTTATGCCATACTGGAAAATGCCTGTTTTATACAAATTCTGGAGCAATCAGAAAACTTGGCCCTGGTTAAAAATTCCCACAGCAGGGTGAAAGCTGGTATCAGTCTTTATTCTCATGGTCTCCCTGGTTAACAACTTTCCCCTCAGCTGTTACAGGTCCCTTAGTGCTCTTGCTCCTGGGCCTCCTAATCGGCCCAAGCCTCATAAATTGGCTACTCAACTTTGTAAGAAAAAGAATAAACTCCATTAAGATGATGGTCTTAAGGTCTTCTACAGCAGTCTCAACTGGGATGAGGAGTCCATGATTTCCCCACCTAAAGCCAGTGGGGAATGTTGCACATGAATTTAGCTTCAGTCCTTCCATCTTGGCCCAGAGTTTACCTTCGGGGTCTGCACTCAGGGGGCTGCATAACTATCCACTGGTGCAAGGAAAAAATAAGAGCAAGGGTTGATGTCCCCTGGTTGCTTATGACACAGTTTACATACTTTGTCCTCGAGATAATGGCTGTTCCCTTAAAACTTCCCTACAATCTTGAACCTTGCCTTCAAAATGAGGAATGTTTTCCCTGCATACCAGGATAAGGGCCCTCTCCTTATCACCTTGTAGCGTTTTGCAATAACCAATCATACTGCTCAATTCAAGTTTCCCACTTGCCTGCTTGCTCACTATAAAAAGCCCTGAGCCCTTAGATTGGGGGCCACACATTTACAGTTCTCTGTTAACTCTGTGCAGTCCCGGCCGGTAATAAAGACTCCTATAATTAGACCTCAGTGGTCTCAGGTGGTCTCTGTCTCTTGTCATAAAATACCACACAAAAGATTAAGGCTACTATAAGAGGTGAACAGCTAAGCACTTTATTCACACAGATGTGCACTGAACACTTGTGTCTTTTAAAAGTCACACAACATTTAACAAGAAAAAAATTAGCTATAATCAAGGCATAGTTTATGAACCAAGTAGTTTCCCGATTGACTTAAAATTTCAGTATAAATGTAGCTTGCATCAGCACTATAATTATAAAGGTGGCCTGTGCGAAGTTTCCGTAAAGATAAATTTTCTCTCCTGTATTGCACATTTTTCAGCCCTTGTGCAAGTGTGCACTGTCTCCACCACTATCATCACTAGACGTAAATGCTTGAAAAGTTCTTCCTTTATGAAAACCTTGAGCTTTTACAAAAGTTTTAATGTTACTCTGCCTGACATAGCATTGCAATTCTGCAAAATTGTGAACTATTATATAAAGCACCTTTACATTAGCACCAGTTTTTTACAAAGCTGAGGATTTACAAAAGGGACACAAATAGATGCAGAAGGGAAAGGGGTGAGGTCCCCTCCACGTTGATATAACCACTTAACCTGATTTAATCCTAAAGTTCACACTGCCTTCACCTGTTTTTATGCATCTATTTCTTGGATGGATATACAAAAACTGTTTAAAAACACCCAAAGGGCCCTTGATATTAGCAGTCATTGTCTTGTGATTACTTAAGTAGCCTGAGAGGCATGCCTTTTTTGTTTGGGCAAAGATTTTGCATTGCTATCAAGAATGTCCTGAAAGGGTGCATAGTGTAAAGCAGCTGTCCCTAAATTGTGTTGAGAAATAGCCATAGGGAAAGCTTGCCTTTAGTCAGCAATGGAGGCTGAAAATAACTCGGTCAGCACTGAGACTCTGGAAGTTTAGATCCCACTGTCTCACCTTGGCCTCTGAGCCTGTTTGACTATTTGAAAGCTAAGGATACTATACAACATTGCCACCCTTTTTTAAATGGTTACTGAGGGCCATAGCCACTTTGAGCAGTGCCTAGCACATAGCTGGTGTATTAATTAAAGCGGTTGAAACAAATAAGTTATTTTAGAGCTTTTTCCCACTATATAAGCATAGAAAGCATTTTTAACAGTATTTTTATTAGCTGGGACTGTCAGGATAGTGGAAATCTACAGGTTTTAGTCATTACAAGAAAGTTGCAATAGATGGCACTCTGACTTAAGTCATGGTCCAGCAAACAACATGATGCCAAGGAAAATTTTTATCAAGCTGTAAATCTGAAGTAGCTAGAAGTAATTGCTAGACGATGTTAACAAATAAGGTGGATAAATTAGTTTGTACATCCAACAGTTTAAAGGCATTCTTATCACGAATTCTTCCAAAATTTCTAGGTAGCTAGAATGTGTTGTCATAATGCATAGTACAAAGGCTTCATTCAGGAACGTGTATGGTCACTGACCCTATTCTAGTCTAGGTTTATAATGGAATTCCTCCACCTTTTTGGCCCTTGATTTCCTTAGTTGTCAAAGGCTACAGAGATTCAATGTGTGAAGATGTCTTAGCCTTTTGGAGAAAATTGAGCTTAATTAAACAATGCCACTCTTACTTTGACTCTTCTAGAGTATTGATTGAGTTACAAGCTCTCCATCCAAATGAATGTAAAAACAGCCTTACTGCACAATTGATACACAGTCATGTCTGGAGAATGCTAATAAAGATTTTTGAGTAGTTTTGGGGTGGGCCACAATGCTAATTAAGGATAATTAGTACTACACTGAGGTATTAGAATGTTCACATCACAAATTCTCAAGCAGCAATGGTGCACATGATTTAATCACAACACAAAAGAAGGAACATGGCTCTCATCCCCATTAGTTGGCATCTCTGGCTGAGTGCTAATGTGGAGGCTGAAAATTTTCCAACATTTTTCTCTTCAAGTTTTCATGAAGAATTACAATTTGGTGACACTTTTTATCCAAGGTACAAAGGCCGAGACTTTGGTATAGACACCAGGTGAATCCTTGACTCCACAGCCATACCCCCAGGAGGTCACCCCATACACAACCCAACTCTCTCCTGACCGAACACACATGAGTGGTCCTCCGCTGTCACCCTGGCAGCTGTCCACACGTTTGTGTTCATGTAGATTTCCAGCGCAAAGCATCCTTCCTGTAAACCGGCCCTTGTAACGTTCTTCACAAAACCTCTTGGGAAGTAAGGGGATGGCTGCTTGTTGTAGAGTTCTTGAATAGGCTCGTCCTAGTCAGACCAAATAATCTGAATTAGATACCAGCTAAAGATCTTACAGAAAAGCACTACATTTAACAGTCAATGAACATTTAATAGTCTTGAAAATAAAAGCCTTATTGTGGCATAGTGTAATTTAGATGAGTGATAGCTATAAATGGCTATGGAAGGACACAAGTGGCAAGAACTCCAAGTAGAAGTATGGCATTTGATAAATTGAGAAGCAAAACATTCCTGTATAGTTACCATCTGATGTTGGTATACTCACTGCCAAGCCACCCACTGTTCAGTGGCTAATATGTATAATTGATAATGTCCTCCACGAGTCTTTTCTTGGATCTAAATTCCACCTTTTTCCTTGCATCCTATTTACTCAGTTGGAATAATTTCTAACAAAACCTTTTGTAAAATTGACTTTGTTATTTCTGTTAACTTGTGTCTAAAAGAAGGTGAATGAACCTTCCCTCCTTAAGTAATTGAAAATGGATATACTTGAGTCTCAGACACTTGATTTGCCTTATGCTTCCACGCAGTGTACAGAGAAGGCATTTACTCTGACCTGATTTTATTGTATCATCCAGGACATGTTTTCTTTGTGATTTATCTAAGGAGTGGTCGGAATATGCTTCTTCAATATTCTGTGTCTGCAACAGATATTCTACCTTTTTTCAGCTATGAAATAATGCAAATATAAAGCCCAGATTTAATGCAGTGTGTGATGAACACAAATATTTACTAAATAAAACACTGAAATGATCACCTGTAGAAATATATACTTGATGCTCTTTTCAAGAGTACAATTATCAGTGTTGATCATTTTAGTGGAGAGTGGTCAACCTATCGTTTCTCCTTATTCAGTAGCCATTTGTGAATCAAGCACCCAATCCAGGTGAGCCCCACATCTGTTGTTTCAAGGACCATTCTGAACAAGCACTAGCTGATGTACACTGATATAATTCCATACCAAGACGATACAGAGAGTTGTAATACAGCCAGCCAGGCCCAAGTGTTGGAGCAGGATCTTAAAATCATTTCTTTTGTCTCTACTAATGTAGGCAACTGAAAGTAGGATTCTCTACCAGCCCTTCAGGCGATTGAGTTCTGTCAGTTTGTGCTAAACTTAATGATAACAGTACCCTGGAGATACAAATCCACATTACATGCATGCATCACACACTTGACAGAATTTCCAAACAACTTAGCCTGAACCCATTTAAGATTTTACTACCAATGTACACCCAAAAGTACTAATAACTCCAGACACAACAAGGTGCCCAGATGTCATTTGTTTGTATTATCTGCATTACCCGTGTCTCCCCATCCTGTTATATAACAATTGGAGGCAGTTTTCTGTGGCCTCTCTCTCCGGAGTGGCAAACAGGCCGGCAAAATGTGGCTGCTAAATCTGACACATTGCTCTTCCGGTCCTTCTAATCTAACCAGGGCGATGTCGTAGTCACTGCTGTCAGGTCGATACTCCCGATGAATCACAATCTGCTGAACTCCAATTTCTTCTTCAAACTCTTCTGGCACCAGAGTATGATAATCCCCAACCCGAACAGCATAGCTCCTTGTGCTGTTACCGTACCTGAGAGACAGAGAGCTAGTAAGAGGCTGGAGATTGGTAACTGTCAGCAGATACTGTAAGCATTTCTTCCTATGCATTATACCGTTCTGGAAGTTTACTCTTTGCATTTCTCTGACCCTACTGCTCTTGGTCCTGTACTCAAAACCCACTTTGTTCATTTCACTGTTTAATCCAGATTCCTGTCCTGGTTTTCTGAGAAGGAACAACTATGCAGCATCAGTGGAAAATAACAGCTAATCATTAACCAGTTATTTCTGCACCATAATAAAGGATCAAAAGAGGAACAGACAGAATAGGGCAAAATTACTATCATATATTTGGTGTCTTCATTTTTCTATCATTTCCAAGATAGTAGGTCATCACAAAGCTCCCTGAGGGCAGAAACCATGGCTGGTCTAACTTTGGGTCCCTCAAAGCACTTAGCACATACCTGCTTTACTCCCCTCTCCTGTAAACTGAATGAAAACCAAAACTATATTTTCAGGGCAACATAGTTCATTATATTCTCTCACCTCTTAAATCTTCGTGAAGATGTCACCTCAGTGAGACCTAATTTAAAACTGCAGCCCACCTTTTGCCCTCCCACCCCCCAGCACTCCCAATATTCTAACACTCTAATTAATTATGTCTGTTGCCCCCTGTCTCCCCCTGCTTAAACAAGAGGTGACTAAGGACAGGGATCTTTGTTCACTGATGACTCTAAAACACTTAAGAATAGTGATGCCCATTAAGTAGGAATGCAGCATATGTATGTTGATTTAGTGTATGAATGAATAGATATTTTTAATGTGTATGTCTTTTTTCCTTAAGAAACTATTCAGTGAAAAGTAGAAATATTTACTAGATTGATGGTTCTCAGCCTGCTTTTTCAACCAACATACCTTGATTCTGGTGCATCCCCTAAAGCAGAGTTTCTCAACCTCGGCGCTATTTTGACATTTGGAACCAGAGAAATCTTTGTTGTGAGAGGCTGTTCTGTGCATTGTAGGATGTTTAGAAGCATCCTGGCCTCTTCTTCTCAAAGTGGCCAGTAAAACACACATACACACATCCAGACACATACACACCCCCCTAGTTGTGACAACCAAAAATGTCTCCAGACTTCTCCATATGTCATCCCCTATGGTGCAAATGGACCACAGTTGAGAAGTACTGAAAGAATATATGATCCAACCCACTTCAAGTTACTTCCTCTTTCTCACTTAAGATTATATAGACCTTGTTCACTTACCCCCTACCACTACTTAAAACATTCTTAATGGCTTAATTTCCAATACCGTGTCTATTTCCTTAACTTCCTCACCTGCATTGAGCCTATTCTTCATCTCAGTCACCTGCTGCCATCATGAGACCTAGACCTTGTATTCACCAAATACTACACAATTTTGAAGTCTTGATTTGAAGCATCTCCTACTTTGTACCTCATATCCTTACAGTTTTAGAGCTCTACCATTCTTTAACCCCATTAGACTTCAATCCTTAGATCCCCACTAGTTTTTTCATTTCAGTCTCACTCTGCTTATGACTTCCCTTCTTACCAGGCTTGGATTCCACAACTACTCCTTTGCAAAATCTCAGTCCTTCATTCCTTTTATATGCCAGAACTCCAACTATGGTTTTATCAACCCTGCACCTACTTTGTGATAGCGTCTGATTGTTGAGATGGGAATATGTGCATTTTACAGCTCTCACCTTAATTTTTTTATGAAAACTTGAAAGTGTTCCACTAGATACAAGACCTGTACTTGAATGTGAATTTACAGAAGTTTGTATTGAAAATTTGGAGTTTTCTAATGACAATTTAAATACAGCCTCCCATTTCCTCCTGTAAAATTACTAGAAGTTCTAAGTTGCTCAAAATTTCTACACCTACACGGGGCTTGCAATATATAAAGCAATTTTCTTAGCTATGTCAGCTCAAAAAACTGAACAATGCAACAAAGATGATTTAGCTTATACAGCAACCTATTCTTGATCTTTAACACTAATAACTTCCTGGGATTCCTTGATTCTCCATTTCCAACCATAAGTCATCACAGATCCTTAAAATTCAGAAAGCTTTTTATATATTGTTCCCAGAGAATATCCTCTTGGGTTCCTCTTCAAAATTTAAGTTAAGTTTGGGATTATTTCATATCCTGAAACTGTAAAAGGAATAGTCATGGAGAAAAATCAGATTTATATACTTCTCACTTCCACTTTCTGTGTACTGATACTATATTATAAAAATTCAATATGTCTAGGGGCCCCTGGGTGGCTCAGTTGGTTAAGCACCCAACTTCGGCTCACGACATGATCTCACGGTTTTTGAGTTTGAGCTTCACATCGGGCTCTGTGCTGACAGCTCACAGCCTGGAGCCTGCTTCAGATCCTCNAACATTTTTTAAAAATTCAGGATGCCTAATTAATGTGTTCTGGTTTTAAAGTAAAACTTCAAGTGATTTAACACCTTTCTGAAAAGAATAATTGCTAATGCATCCTTGAAAGTGCTGCTGAAATGTTTCCATATATCTTTAGAATGGAATTGAAGAAATTGTCTTGAGCTTTGCTGTCCAGTACAGTAGCCAGTAGCCACATGTACTTGAAATGTGGTTGGTTTGAACTAAAATATGCTAAAAGTATAAAGTGTGCAGTGGATTTTGAATATGTGATATGAAAAAAATACTAGATATATTGTCTCTATAGATATTTTGCAATGATATTTTGGATATATCAAGTTAAATAAAATATAAAAATTAATTCCACCTGTCTGGATTTTTTTATCTTTTAATGTGGTTACTAGGAAAATCACATTTGTGGCTCACATTGTATTTCTAATAGACCACATTGGTTTAGAGAAATAGTTTGGCATAAACTAAGCATTCTATTTTATTATATCTCTTCAATGTAGTCTCTTACATTGTTTATTACATTGTTTACAATTTTTAAGCCTGGATTATGAGGCATTCCCTTCATATGTGAACTTTTTATATCCTTTCAGATAATTACAGTACTGTTGAACCAGGAAAAGAAAGTCACTGCAACAATATTTTTCCACTCTTTGAAAGAGAGCTGTGACACTTCACTAAAATAATCCTTGTATCTAAACTAACTGTATAAATATATTCTACATTATCTGAAAATTAGGTCTTCAGACAGTAAACAAAGAAATAGGACATTACTGTAACAAGGAAATTTTGTTTTAAAATACCCAAGTGTTAAAGTCTTGTGCAGTCTTGCCTTAATGTGTCACTTCATTCCTGGACTGCTGCATAGTCTTGTCCAATGGCCTTGCTGCTTCAAGTTGTAACTTTTTCAGTCCCTCCTTCACACTGCAGCCAGAGTGAAGTTTCTATCCGACAATATAACTACTCTTCTATATACCCTTCAAGAGTTCTCCACAATCTACACAATAAAGTTCAAATTCCTTAAATGATATGCAAATGCATCCAAGAATGGCTCTTACCTACCTGATACCAGCCTGGTCTCCGTGACCCTGTCATTTTAGCTGCTTGAAGAGGTGTCCCACAGACCAGTTTTTATTCAAACTATTTGCAGTATCATCCCCCACTGCCCATCCAACGTGGCAAAAGTGGCAAAAGCTGATTTTTATCACTCAAGTCTTAAGTCCAGAACCTCACATGAAGCTCTTCCTGCCCTGCCCGTCAACTGACCAATCCTGCCTTTGAACACTCCCACTAGCACTCTCAGAGCATTTTTAACAGTTTCTAAGACAAATTAAGACGTTAGGTCTCCCCAAGTAAAGGCTCCTTAATTGTAAGGACCATGCTACTCTCACTTTTGTATCTTCAACACTAAGCAAAGTGCTTGGCACAGAGAAAAAAGTCTTAATGTAAAACAACTTTTCAAAGGCATCCACATCCACATACATAATACTGTCATCCCTAACTTACTGAAATCAGAGTCAGCTTCTTACCAGTTCTCATAACAACACCATCACTGAAGTTTTTGAAATCCCCCAAATAGCTAATGTTCTTGTTAAATGCTGGCTGTTTACCAGAAGCACCTGTACCACTTTTAAAAATATAAATGTCTAGGTCACACAATCTCTGAGAATATTAAATTAATAGGGCTGATGTAGAATGATAGGTGATTCTAATTCACAGACTTGAGAAGCACTATACCCAAGACTTAAAGGCACAGTGATAACTCCTGCCCCTGCATGTCCAGAATCTCAAAGTGAAGTGAGCGTTGTAAGAGATTACACAAAGGTATCAAAACCCCAAATCCTACACATGTTCCGTATGTATTCTGTGTCCTCAAATCAAGCAGATTTCAGCCAATAGTTTTGAAAGTACTCCAGAATTAGTATCCTCACCAATCAGGAGTTGATATTAAACTGAAAATAAAAATAAAATATACACCTGACTAGAAGGGGGGAAAAAAAACACATTCTTGTCAAATGAATCCCTTATTAGTACCTACGTTCTTAAAGTTGTCCTGATTTAAGGAAATGGACCAGCAAAACCTAAGCAGTGATTCCCACGCTCCTTTCACTCCGATTATTCTTAGACATGATCACATGCTTGGAATTTGAAGAGCATCCAACAGAAGACTGGATTAGTTTGCTAACCAAATATTTGTCTTCTACTGTCACCTCTCTTATACTTCAGGGATAACACTTTGGCTGAGGTTCCCAATACGATTGTGGATTTTGAAAACATTTACTATAGTTCTAGGCTTCTCCAGAAAACGTATCAAGGAAACTTTTTTTTTCAACATAAAAACTTAGTCAAGCTTTTATTACTTAGACAAACTTTGTTATATTCAAAACTGCTTCTAAAGCAAACATTGCAGGTTTTGGCGGACACACCATTCAGTTGTTTGCTTTGCTGAAATGCCCTCAACTACCCCTCAAATAAATATTGGATGAAATTACCAGACAAGCTTGAGCAAGAAAGGACCTGAAACACAGCAGTTTAGTCAAATCCGATGTCCTCATTTTTCTGAGATTCTGTAGTTACAATAAAGAACAAAAAGTTACTTGAATTAAAAATAGAAGAGTTGGGGCACTTCGATAGCTGTCAGTTAAGTCTCTGACTCTTGATTTCAGCTCAGTTTTTCATCTCATGTTCATAAGATCAAGCCCCAGGTCGAGCTCTGTGCTGACAGCGTGGAGTTTGCTTGGGATTCTCTCTCTCCCTCTCTCTGCCCCTTCTCTACACGTGTGTGCATGCGCGCACAGACACACACATGCACACACACATTCTCTCTCTCTTGAAATAAATAAATAAACATAAAATACAGTGACTGGCTAAAGTTGCTTGTATAAATGATTACAGTTGCTTAGAAGCCTCTGTAGAACCTTGCACTGTCGTGTGTGTGTGTGTGTGTGTGTGTGTGTGTGTGTGTATTCAGGGAATGGTTTTAGCATGATTGACAGTATTAGGTATACTACCAAAGAGCATGTTCTTAATGAACTCTATTAGATGCTAGGTCATGATGAAGCATATGCTAAGCACCTGATACTTTGTGTCTTTAAAACATGACTCCATTACCTCTGTGCCTCATCTTTGTAATTACAAAGATCTAAACATTTCTAATTTTCAGAGCAACAATCTTTAACAATTTCCAGCTGCTATAGCGTTTTGAGGCAAAAAACTCAAAGATAAAATTAGATAAAGCTATATGCTTGATCAAATCAAATTTGCAATAGAATCACAGAAAAAAGAGAGTCCTTGACTTGGGTACATTCTTCCCTCCAAAATGATGTTTGTTTCCAGAACAAACAACTAAAAGTAATTAGTATAATACTCAGTAATTTTTCTCTCCGTTATATTGCTGCAGCACCATAGAAGGCCATTTCATGATACTCATAATTTAGAGCAGAAAATATCAAAAGCAAGCAATTTATGTCATGTAAGATTCATAGGAACTCTGAAAACACTTGATTTGTCCCAAGTTTCCACTTCAAAATGCCAACAGGATATTGTATTCCAAGGTCTGTATTGCATTAACACTAGGGAAAATATGAAGAATGAGATAGAAGACCTTTAAATGGTGATTCACCAATTACCTCAGTTTTTGTGCCAGCATTAAAAAAAGTGTTTGGAACATATCGCAACATGTGAAAGTTACAAACGAATTAGAATTTGATTACTAGAACTGTCAGGCTAACAATAAAGTACCTTTATCATGCAAAGAGACTATATAAAATGAATGTAACAGGATAGTGCATCTAAAGTAACTGCATTCTGATCTCAACATTCTTAGATTGTTCAGATGTGAGGATTATATAAAAGAATGACTACAACGGCAAAACAAAGAAACATAAAGAGCTGTCATCCCATAGTATAAAATAATACAGATGGGAACAGCAATCTAGGCCTTATTCAGAAATAGGTGTTAAAGAGCACAGGCCTATATCGTTACTGCAAGGATTAGGCACCAAAGAAGGCTTGATGAACAAGAAAACATTATATGGAATATACAGAGGTCCAGTAGTTACAGAAGCAGCAGAGATACAAATAAAAAACAGGAGTATGAGCTAATTCCAAAATATTCCTGGGGCACCTGGGTGGCTCAGTCAGTTAAGCATCTGACTTCAGCTCAGGTCATGATTTCACGGTTCATGAGTTCAAGCCCTGCATCATGCTCTGTGTTGACAGCTCAGAGCCTAGAGCCTGCTTCGGATTCTGTGTTTCCTTCTCTCTCTCCCCCTCCCCCTTCTCTCTCCCAAAACTAAATAAATATTAAAAAACAAATACTCCCCTACCAGTAGACCTTAAATTAGACTCCCAAGAAATCTAAAAGGAAGGTAACCTCTCAGAATCTGACAATATCACTTCTATATTGCAGTCTCTGCAATTCCAGAGGAAATCTATTTCTGCAAATTTCACAGTTCCTGATGATTAAAGGAGGGTTGTTTTCAATCCAAAGTCCCTGAACCCAGAAGAAAACAAAATTTGGAGCTTATTCTAATCACTAGTAACTGTCCTTATGCCTTTTAATAAGCTTACTGCAATAAAGATGTGAGCTGTAGCTCCTTAGGCACTTCAAAACAGGAAGTCTATGAAATCTGGTAAAGGTTACAGACCAAGGCAGATGGATATAAAACACATTTGCAAGACAATTTTCTCCCTACACACATTAAAAGAATCTTGAATTATATCTAAAACACATCAAAATGCTGCATATCATAATATGCTCCTCTGCTTTTTAATCAACTGTCTTTACATTCTACTGTGCAGATAAAGGGAAGAAATTCAGAAATGACATATGGAAGGAATTATCTGTTGATCCAGGTTTAAAATACCACCATTCTCCAAAGAGTCCAACATTCTTAAATATATCCACTATCTGGCAACTGAGCCCTCACTTTCATCATGCAACAACCATTTAGGAGTATCTCCTATGTGCCAAGTAATATACTAGACACTCAGTTTATAAACAGAAAGGAGATGATTACTGACTTTAAGCAATTATCTAGAAGGAGCAGGCCAGAGGAGGAATAATGACATGTAAACAAACAACTCAAACATGTGTAAAGAAAAAAGGAAGAAGAAAGAAAAAATGGAAAAATGAGCGGAAAAATGAGAGGAAGGAAGGAAGGAAGGAAGGAAGGAAGGAAGACTTTATAGGAACCCAAAAGTGAGATCAAAGTGCTCAACTCCTGTGGAATTGTTGGGTAATTTACTACTTAATACTTTAAGCCTTGAACCCTGAAGTCTATAACTTGTAGCAGAGACTTGAAAGACAAAGCATCTAGAATAAGAGGATAATCTAAACTGAGCCTACTGAATTATTTTGCCTAAACTCTAAACCCTAAGCCAGGCTTCTCCAGGTTCCTTGCAGTTTCCTACCTTATTCTTTTCCAGTGATCAGTGGAATGAATCACTCAGAATTTCCTACTTTTGATAATAATAATCTTTGATTCTCTTTTGGAACCCCAGCATAATAACAGTCAACATTTGTTTTGAATTTTACGGTTTATATAATACTTTCAAAAATTTAGCAGGTCATTTGTTCCTCACTGTGGAATGTTATTGCCTTCATTTTATGAGTGGGAAAACTGAGGCTCTGAGAAGCTAAATAGTTTTCACAAAATTAAACAGTTAAAATTGAAGAACTGTGACCTTGTTCTCAATGGCCAGATCCAAGTCTCCTGTTACACAGTACCCAGTTATACTGATTTTTATCACCATGACTCTACCTTCCCTCCCTCCTTTTCTTTTTCGTCTTCTATTACAAATAGTCTCCTTTCAGTTCCTACCATAGTGAGTATTAATCACTGGTAACACGGATCAATTGGAGTCACTCCAGAAGCATATATGCAAACTTTTCATTGAATTTGAAGCTCATTCAGACACCTGGATTAATAATTTTGCTTTACATCCTAAGATCAATCCTATATATCTCCAAATGACTCATCTTAAAACCCCTCTTTGATCATATTTCAAGGCTCAAAACCTTTAGGGGTTTCCTACCACCTAGTGAATGAAACAGAAATTCAGTATCCTGGCATTCCAGACCTTTCCTGCTTCTCTCTCTCTCTCTCTCTCTTTAATGTTTACTTATTTATTTTTGAGAGAGTGTGTGAGTGAGGGGAGGGGCAGACAGAGAGAGAGAGAGAGAATCCCAGAAGGCTCTTCATTGTCAGTGCAGAGCCCAATGTGGGGCTCAATCTCACGAAACATGAGATTATCACATGAGGTAAAATCAAGAGTAGGACACTTAACTGACTGAGCCACCCAGATGCCCCTGGGTCTTTCCTGCTTCTCTACTGTAAGTCTACTACCAAAACTCCAGATCACTATCCTAGCTAATAACTGCCATTGTTCAAAAATGTCCCATGCTTCTTTCCCACTATTCTCTCAACATTAGATGGTTATCCAGCCCAGCTTCTACCAATCCATGAATACAACCTCTGTACTTGAACACACTTCATAACAGAACTTATTCTTCCTCCCACATACAGCCCATTCCATCTTTGAATTGTCCAAGTATTAAGTAAATAAAAAATAAACCACTCTTTGGTTAAAATGAAAATTATCTTTTCTCCCATTAACATCTGTAGTATCTGAAGCAACAGGTAACAAATCTAATCTGGTTCCACACAATCTCACCTCTCTATTTGCCTTCCCTGGTGCACCATGTCATTTTTTCATGATGTGGCATCGAGAACTGAGCCCAGCTCTCTCTGTTTGATAGTTACAATGTTTTTCTAACAATAACTTGAGCACAGTAAGAATAGCAAGGCTCATCGCTACTTTGCCTTGACACTATTCTTTCAGTGTTGCCCAAAACTGATTCACTTTGTGGGCAACTGTATTATATCACTGACTTGTATTAAGGTTTCAGGACACTAAAACCCATGTGGTCATTTTCACTTGTGCTACATTTAAGCCACATTTACTGGAACTAAAGTCAGCGTTTTACTTCCTTCTTATTCCACACTGCTCATTAGAGTCGACCTATCAAGATCTTTTCCCATTATGGATCCTATCTTCCAAAATGTGTCCCTTCCAATCTTATTGCATCCAAAAATATAATTAATTTACCATTAGTGTCCTTTTTCAGTTCAGTGATTAGTATGTTGAATAGGACATGGGTAACTATTCTACCAGCTCCATTATATTCTTCCTCATCATCATTCTTCAAACATCCAGATAATATTCTGTTTTATCCACTAGGCAAGTGGGTCTTAACCTTTAGTATTCAGAAGGATCATCAGAGATGCTTGATTAAAATGCCTACTCCTGAGGCTTGGCTCCAAAGATTTAGGTCTGGAGTAGAATCCTAGGAATCTGGAGTTTTAACAAGCTAAATGTATCTAATACTATGGTGGACAGACCACACCTTAAAAATTATGCCTCAACCTTTTTTGATACTATCATATCAGCAATATAAATGTTTCCCTCCTCTGGATTCCTATAGCTACATTGAAAACTCTTATCATAGCAGTGATCCTTATCTGTCTTCTCTCCACTATATCCTATGGCATATTGCTAGGAATATTAAATTTCTGTTCAGTTAATGAATGAATATAATTATTATTGTCTCTGCTGTTCATGTAACACATGGATATAGAGTTGAACTCTCAAACTCAGTTATTATCCCAGATATGACAAAGGCTATGTAAAATATAAATATGTATGTTCTCTGAACACTTTACAAATGGAAGATTACTCCATAAATATCTATCAAATAGATAAGAGGAAATGAACAGAGATCCTAGACACAAAGATATATGAGAACTCGACATACAACATAATTGACAATATTGAAATCATTGGGTGAAGAATGTTTATAACTAAGATTTAAATTAAAAAAAGAAGAAAAAGAAAAAATAAATCTCCATTATTAGATTAAAAAATATTTAAAATTTTTTTTAAAACAATGTAATGTTCAATAAAAAGTTCTGGTAAATTATCTATGAATGTATATAATGAAGCTCCTTTTTCATACTATGCATATAAAAATAAACAGTAAGCAGATTAAAAACTTAAACATGAAGAACAAAATTATAAATTTTCTTAATGAAGAATTAAGATAATATCTTCATTATTTGGGGCTAGGAAAGGATATTTTAAATAAAATATAAAAACTTTTATCAAACTTAAAAAATTGACACATTTGAACATTAAAATTAAAACATCTTCTTAAGAGAAAGATCTTAAGCAAGTAACAGGACACAACCCCAGACTGAGAAAAGATATTTGTAACACATAACAACAGATGCTCTGTACACAGAACAAAATTTTTAAATCTGTTACAAAAAGACAATCCAATAGAAAAATTAGCAAAAAATATAAACAAAGAATTCATGAAAGAGGAAGACACTAATCAGGGAAATAGAACTAAAAAGAAATCCAAAAAGTCTAAGATTGGCAAAAATTAAAAATGTTCATAGATAGTATCAAGTTGAAGTAGAGATTTGAGGAAATGAACTTACCCACTGCCATGATATAAATGTATGCAACTGCTTTAGAAAATAAATTAATAGTGCTGAGTGAAACTGAATTGTGCCCATACTCTAGCAGAATGCTCCCACATATATGTACTCAATGAGACATACAATGGATGTCTATTACAGCATTGTTTTTCCATTGTGAAAGAATGGAAACCAACTAATTATCCATTAGTAGGAGAATAAATAAACTGTGACTTAGCCTTACAGTAGAAGTTAAAATTCACATGGCAGTTAAAGTGAACAAAATCTATATGGATAAATTGTAAATATATAGTGAAGACTTGTGTCACATATGGAAAAATATAAAATAGGGGCACCTGGGTGGCTCAGTTGGTTAAGCGTCCGACTTCAGCACAGGTCATGATCTCACGATTCGTGGGTTCGAGCCCCGCATCGGGCTCTGTGCTGACAGCTAGTTCAGAGCCTGGAGCCTGCTTCAGATTCTGTGTCTCCCTCTCTCTCTGACCCTCCCCTATTCACGCTGTCTCTCTCTCTCCCAGAAATAATAAAACATTAAACAAAATTTAAAAAAAAGAAATTTTCAATGACATGTTATACATTTTACATAAGACTTTTTATTATGACCATTTTCAAATACACAAAATTATAGAATGAAACTCCTGTATCACCTTGCTTCCTTAATTACCAATATTTTGCCAAGGATTGGTATACATTTTTAAGTCCCAGAATCCATTAGCCAGGCCCTCNGACCAGAACAAAGGAGAGCCAAGTCCTAGTGCAGACGCTGCCACCATGAGCAGTGTGACTCTGGCACACCAACTTTCTCTGCATGGCCTCCCCTCTCAACTGGGAAGACTTCAGATTGGACTGATAAAATGTTTGGGAGATGAGGAAATAATCAGGATGCAACCTGGACTTTCTAGAAGGTACAAATAGAGAAATCTAAAAGACACAAAACACTAAGACCCAACCCAATGGATCAAAAACCAATGAAAACTGCACTCCTTACTCTTAGCATTCATAACTGGATAATCTGAGATCTCTTCTTGGTCTACTGGGATATGATTTCACCCTCAGATAAGTTCTTGAGGGAAGCGCTAACAGAGCTGCCTCCCCTCCCAAAATGCATCTTCTCTTCCCCCCAAATATAGAGTTTGCTTTAACACCGGGGTAGGAAGTAGCTTCCTGAGGGCTCTCTTTGCTCCTTCTGTTACCTCCCCTGCTTCCACGGTGCCATTGGCACAGGTAAAGAAGATCAGTAGCCCGGCTCTGTCACCCCAAGTTTCTGGTAGGCTATGGAGCAGGAAGGGATTGGAAGAACTGTCAAATAAAAGCCCAATGGACTTATTTAGAAAGGTGGACACGTACCTCTTGAAGCAGTGAGCTGCCGTAAGGACCCAGCAGCTACTCAAGAGCGTGGCCCCACAAAGGAGCCTGCCATCTCCATGGGACGACTTAAGCCGGAGGGACACTTGCCAAGGCCAACCACCCCTAAGAAGAAAGTAAGCCACATAAGTCCATATAAGTGAAAAGCAAAGAAAAGCATCCATTAAGAAAGTGACTGGAAGGATTGCTAGTGGAAGGAGAGCAGCCTAGAAGGGACCCTAGAGGTAAGGTCTCTTCCTACTTTGAAAACAGTGCCCCCAAAACCCGGGGCAGACCATGCTGAAGATCTGCTTATGGACATTTGTATGCATCCCACCCACCTCTGACACTCGTGGAAACAAATCCAGTCATCTCTATATTTCATTGCTTGAAGTGTACTTTCTCTCCTCACTACCTCACCTAAGTAGCCTGAAGAAGTATTTCATAAGCAAAGTACTGGATTTCTATCAGTAAATACAACAAATAAAAAAATTAGATTAAAAAGAGTCCAGTCCAAAACAAATACATTCTAAATTAAATGAATCTTGTAGTTACATATTTTTTTCAGACCTCTTGTTAGTGAGTTTTGACCACATAATTTTTCAGCAACATATCTATTTTATAAATCAGGGGGTAGTGATCTAAGAATATGGTCTATATAAAGTAAATGTAGGTTAAAAAAATGTGTAATCTGGATTTAATTTAGGAAATTAAGTAAGTAAAATAAATCCCTTATATCATAGTAGAAAACCCACCAATTTGTAACATTGTATGTGCATAAATAGTTCTGTAATATGAAAAATGTCCTGTGAAGGGCCTTTTACCTTAAAGAATTTTTCCCACCAATGATCCGCTTCTGCCGACGGTGCAGTAATCTCAAACCACAAACAGATGAGAGGGATTCTGAAGCAGACATAGGTTATTAATCAGACTGTCATATTGCTGATAGTGGTGTAAAGGCACAAGTGACACAGTCTCCTGATGTTTCCTTCTCTATTTTAAAATGTCTTTTCTCCTCAAAGTATAGGATGCCTTCTCTTATAATAAAAATTAAAAGTCGGAGCACCTGGGTGGCTCAGTCAGTTAAGTGACCGACCTCAGCTCAGGTCATGATCTCACGGTTCGTGGGCTCAAGCCCCACATTGGGCTCTGTGCTGACAGCTCAGAGCCTGGACCTGCTTCGGATTCTGTGTCTCCTTCTCTCTCTCTACCCTTCCCCTGCTCGTTCTCTCTCTCTCTCAAAAATAAACATTAAAAAGATTTTTTTAAATGAAAAGTCTTCTCATTTAGCCAAGGCAACAAGAATTCACAAGTAGATGAGTAATTTGATAAATGAGGTTTCCCACATCCGGCTGTGACCCTGTCCAGCATATCATCCCACAGGTGCCTACAACTCCCTCTCAGCTGCTTAAAGAGACTGTTTCGGAGTGCAGCAACATTAAACAGGGGAACTGCAAAGGCAGTACAGGTGTAAACTTGCTTTTCACATACAACACTCTTTCAGGCTATGTATACAAACTGTAACTCAGATGAACAAAGCATATTTCCAGAATGGGACTCTGATCTACATTTACATTTATATTTATGCTTATAGCATATTATATATGGAAAGACTTTACTAAACAATCTAAATGGCATTTTAGGAAATACAGTCAAACTTCCCAAGATAACAGACACTCACAAGAGCATAAAAAAGAATTAAGAACTAAAATATATGAAAAGGTGGTATACATAGTAAATAAAAGTAAATAAAATAAAGTATAGCTATTTTAAAAATAATTTTAGGAGGGGAATCCCTATAGGGGCATTTTGTTTCTCTGGGTAAGTACATGTGTATAAAGTATAGATAGACAATGTTTTTCTATCTGCGTAAGAAGAGAAGGCTGGGAATTGTGCCAAGAGCATGAAAATCTAGTCCACACTCATATTCTCCCATAATAACCAGGTGGAAGTGAGCTCAGTAGGGGATCAGCCCTAGTTATTTCTTCATGGAGAAAGAGGTTCAACAATGTGTACCAAGATCATTAATTTGCCAAATGATCTCAGAGGCAAGCTGTCAAACTTTAATTCTCATCTCTTAGGATATGAGTCCTCTAGATGACAAAGCAAATTATAAGATATTAGAAAAACATAAGTTTCAAATAATTCTCCAAGTCAGGTCAATGTATATAAGGCCAAGATAAAGAATGATGTAATACTGAGCAAGCAAAACTGAAAGTTTACATCATTTTGGGGCAAAGTACCAGATTGCGAAAATGTAAAATCTATTAAGCCATAAAATACACTGTTACAAAAAATATATTTTAAGCAAAATTAAGTTAATTTATCAAAGGAATCCATCAGATGACCAATAACAAATGCCTTGAGTTTCAGTCCCCTTATAGAAGTCACTAGGTCTTGAGCCTCAATACAAAATCAATAGGTTAACAAACCAAATTATGTAATCCAGCTGGTTTAAGAAGAAATATTTTTTTAAGCTTATTTATTTATTTGGAATGGAGAGAGTGTGCAGGCAGGGCAGAGAGAGAGAATCCCAAGCAGGCTCTGCACTGTGAAACCTGATGCGGGCTTGATCTCATGAACTGTGAGATCATGACCTGAACCGAAATCAATTATCAGACTCTTAACTGACTGAGCCACCCAGTGCCCATAAGATGAAATCTTTTTATCTGAGGTATACTAGCACTGGAACCATTCAAAGGTATCCAAATGAGTGTTGTTACAACTCTAGGAAGTTATAAAAACAAATGTATAATTAATAAATAAATATGGTATTTCATATTTTATAGTAGGTTTACATGGGAATACAGTAAAAACATCTTACAATCATTGAATTTTTATGTTTTTCTACCACTTAACAAATTTAACATAATCTAAAGAATTAATACACTCAAGTTTTAGCTGTAGTTTAAATTACTGAAGGGAATTTAATAAGTTATAATTAATACTTATAGACAAGTATACTATTTAATAATATTAAATATCTGACTTAGCAAGCCACTTATGTGTGTCCATGTATGTGTATAAAAAAACAAAGCACAAAATGCTGTAAGTACTCTTCACACTCAAAAGCTCATCAGACAGCGAAGAATCATATTGACAACATCCAGTTTATTTTTGCATTGTCTTTAGCAATTAATAGATGTTAGAGAAAGAGAATGCTTAAATATAAATAAACCTACTTTTCAGAAAATCCAATGTATCAAAACTCTGAGCTTTCAATACACATAAAGAGATGATTGTTCTATTCATAAAATGTAACCGTAGTTTTCTACAAAATTGCTACTTCTTTATTCACTTAAAGCAGTATTTGTTTTGATAGTTTCCTGTCTCACGTTCAGGTCCTTTATCCATTTTNAAATAAATTAAAAAATTAAAAAAATTAAAAAAAAAGAAACAAAAAAAAAAGCAGTATTTGTTTCATAAAAGTTACACTCAGCTTTCAAGGACCTTTCTATTTAAGTATAAAACATCTATTACTATGTTATACTGAAAGATTCTCATTTCCCTTACATTTTTAAATTTCAGAGAATAAAATCTACGAAAGATCATTTTCTTCTTGCAATCACTTTTAAAAGTATCTCTGTTGTTTAAAATATTAGTAAGAGTGGAAGAAGTTCCTTTCTATGCCGTATCTTTAAATTTTCATTTCTGGCCTTCTCTTTACGAAGTAAATATCAATTCTAAATCTTCAAGGATACTGACAAGTTTGATAGTTTTATTACATCCAGAGAAGGACTGGTACAGAAATGGCTGAGGATGTGGAAAGGGCACGATGCCAGAGATTCTAAACTCCTGTACATCCACTCTTGCCCCTGAGCTCTACTCTCTCTGTAAGCCTCATGGAGTCAAGTTTGTCAGGAACCGCTGCCTCTAACTACAAGTGCCAGGAACCAGGGTTTATATATATAATCTTATGAAGAGGCTTTTTGTTATCAAAGTACTGTGTATCCTAATGAAGTGAAGAGTGCTCTTTGACTTGTACAGCAGGCCCTGGAAAATGACTTACCTTTATGACTGTTACCTGTTGCCTTCTTGCCAAAATAATCACAAATAACTCCTGCATCTTCACTGTGACGGCAGTTATGTCTTCCAATATCTTGTTTGATACAGTCAGCTAGGGAACGCTCATTGCCTGTGCACTTCACATTGTCCACGTGGATGGGCCCTTTCCCCTCCCCGAAGTAAGCCATGGTTCTTGCTCTGGCAGGGCCCCTAGAAACAGAGCATTCTTGAGGATGTGGAGAACCCGTCAACCGTACATTTTAACAAATCACAACACATACTCTCATTCAATTAACTTTTGTATATTAAACAGCATCTATGTACGCTAAAAAAAAAAAAACCCACATTTATTTCATGACTATCAAAAACATGCTTAAAAGAGGTAATAATTCTACCTTCTGTGTTTTGCTAGCCCAGTTTCTTTACTGTATCAGGTGCCTCTAATTTAACTTCTGCTAAGAAAGTCACGTTTAATAGCATGTAAAAAATTCATGATAGTCTTCAACTCTAGGTTTTGTTTTTGTTTTTAATTTCAAATTATTATTTTTTTAATTTTTTAAAAATAGTTTATTTTTGAGAGAGAGAGAGAGACAGTATACGAGCAGACAAGGGGTAGAGAGAGAGGGATACACAGAATCTGAAGGAGGCTCCATGTTCTGAGCGGTCAGCACAGAGCCTGATGTAGGGTTTGAACTCATGAACCGTGAGATCATGACCTGAGTCAAAGTTGGATGCTTAACTGACTGAGCCACTCAGGCGCCCCTAATTTCAACTTCTTAAGATTTTTTATTCATTTTATTTTGTTTTGAGAGAGAGAAAGAGAGAGAGAGAGGATCTTAAGGAGAGAATCTCTACATGCTCAGTGTGGAGCCCCACTTGGGGTTCAATCCCATGACCCTGTGAGATAATGGCCTGAGCAGAAATCAAGAGTAGGACTCTTAACAAACTGAGCCACTCAGGCACCCCTTTATTTTATTTTTTATTAGGGGAAGAGGATCTAAAGGAGAGGGTGAGAAAGAATCTTAAGCAGGCTCTAACACCCAGTCCAGATCCCAAAGAGGCGCTTGATCTTACAACTATAAGATCATTTTCTTTTTTTAATAATAAAGTTTATTTATTTATTTTTAGAGAGAGAGATTAATTGAGTGCATGCACATGAGCAGGGGAGGGACAGAGAGAGAGGGGAGAGAGAGAATCCCAAGCAGGCTCCATGCTGTTAGCAGAGAGCCTGACCCAGGCTCAATCTTGCATAAAATGTGAGATCGTGACGTAAGCTGAAACTAAGAGTTGAGTAACCCAGGTGCCCCTTAAACTCTAGTTTAAGCAGGAAAAAAATCATCTCAAAATTTTCTTAAAGAGCACAACAGTGTTTTTAAAATTGGTTAAAGTTGCCAAGAAAAGTATGAGGCTAAATATTAACCTAGGGAGCTAAACATTTTAAAGACTACACTAAAAGTAAAAAAGTCTAATTTTTAGAAGAGAAAAAGAAATCAAGAATCACAAACAGAAGGAACACTTACTTTGGTATGTTACTTTTTTGTTGTTTGTTCTTAATTACACAGTACTTTTTAAATATTGAAATACAACAGCTTAAAGTGAAATATTTCAAACTAATATCACATTCAAAACTTAATTCCTGATAAATGAATGGCAAAATCATGAAAGGCAAAGTTTTATTTTGAATTATCCTTACAACTTCAAGTTAGGGAAAGATTTATTAAACAAGACATAGACGGTATACTTTAAAGGACTAATAAATTCAATAAAAAATAAGAATGCTACTTTACTAAAACCACCCTAAGGAAAGTTAAAAGATAAATTAAAAGGTTGATACATATACAAACATATTTTTTGGTGAATCTACCCAATAGAGACAATTCTCACACAAAATATAAAGATTTCTCAAAATTCATTTAAAAATAATTTTAAAAACCTACCAACTCAAGAGAAAAACAGGCAAAAGACAGGTTTTAAATCAAAAGAAACTGGCTCATTAAAAATGACAATTTGGCCCAGATTTCTGACATCAACATATATTCTACTTAGCAAGGATAAAATTACTATACTTTCCTTATAGTTAGTTATACAGGAAACTTACCAAAGTTTACTGATAGAAATTACCTGAGAAATTCATTTGAATGACCCTCTTCAGCAATGAGACCTGGCCTCAAATGCTGTGGCTGGCAACACATTCACTCCAAAACTGATACAGGGCATCTGGGTGGCTGAGTTGGTTAAGCACCTGATTCTTGACTTCAGCTCAGGTCGTGATCTCATGGTTGTGAGATTGGGCCCCATGTCAGGCTCAGTGCAGGGTGTAAAGCCTGCTTGGGATTCTCTCTCTCCCCTTCTCTCTAGCCCTCCTCTGCTCTCTCAAAATAAACAACCAAATTAAAAAAGAAAGAAAAAGTAAAAAACTGATACAGCTACTAGTAACTGCTACTTGACATAAGTTGCAAATAAAAATAAGATTTAACCCATTATAAATTTTTACAGTTGTGGAATATCCCTTCGCCCAGATGATTCTTACAGTATTCTTAGAGTAAATCTTTTTTACTATAAAACTCATTTAATAATTATGGAAGTAATAAATACTGTATCAAATTTACAAATAAAAGTTTAAAAAAATCCCAACAACACACTGTTAGCATTTAGGTACATTCTCTTCCTGTATACATTTATGGGGAAAAAAACTAACTATAATTTTTAATGTTTAAAAAAATTCACTGTACACATTAGTGTAATGGATCTCAAACTTCAGAGTACTTAAAAGACCACTTGGGCTGATTCTGGTGAATCACCCACCAGTGGCACTTAGAAATCTATTTTTTAATAAGCCCTAGGTGATTCCTATTCAGGGAGTTCTACATCGAACTTTAAACATAGAAAAATTAGTTTATCTCCCTGCGGCTGCACATTTATTTTTAAAATTCAAGACTTTTTATAATTATATACACAAGCACTCTCTCTCTCTTTAAATTTTTTTTAATGTTTTATTTATTTCTGAGAGAGGGAGACAGTGTGAGCATGGGAGGGTCAGAGAGAGAGACACAGAATCTGAAACAGTCTCCAGGCTCTGAGCTAGCTATCAGCACAGAGCCCGATGCGGGGCTCAAACCCACGAATCGTGAGATCATGACCTGAGCTGAAGTCGGACGCCCAACTGACTGAGCCACTAAGGCATCCTTCTCTCTCTCTCTCTCTCTCTTAAACAGAAGTCTTTGTGGACAGCTTAGATTTCTCCCCAGAAGTAGTATTTTTGTTCAACAGGAATAAACATTTTTTATGGTTCTGGATATATATTGCTGAATACAGGGCAAGTCTTTGGGAAGCAAGTTATTTATTTGAAATATGTATAATTAAAATGTGATTATTCAAAGAAAAGATTTTCTTTTTTTTTATTTTGCGTATCATAGTTCTGATCTATCTAGAATTTATTTCTGCTTAGTGGTAGTAAGGGATCTAGTTTTATTTTTGTCCCTAAGCTCATTGTCCCAAAATCTTTTCCTGCTGATTTGAAAGCTTTAACAAATTTTTTTTTAATGTTTATATATTTTTGAGAGATAGACAGAGCATGAGCGAGGGGAAGGACAGAGAGAGAAGGAGGCACAGAATCCAAAACAGGCTCCAGGCTCTGCACTGTCAGCAAAGAGTCCGATGCAGGGTTTGGACTCATGAACCATGAGATCATGACCTGAGCCGAAGTTGGATGCTAATCTGACTAAGCCACCCAGGTGCCCCTTATGTATTTTTTAAATAGATGACAGACAGTATCAAGTCACTATTATTCTGATATTCCACTGGATTATAATTAGGAGTGATAGAACTATTCTATTTTTAAATGTCATACACAAATATGCCAGAAATTAAATCCTTTGGAGCTATTTAATTATAAGGTAAATAGTAGATCTACTTAATTTTAGGTCTCTACTAACTGTCTAGGGACACACTATTTTTTTTTAAATTTTTTATAGTTTATTTATTTTTGAGACAGAGAGACAGAGCACGAGTGGGGGAGGAGTAGAGAGAGAGAGGGAGACACAGAATCTGAAACAGGCTCCAGGCTCTGAGCTGTCAGCACAGAGCCCGACGCGGGCTCACGAACCCATGAACCGTGAGATCATGACCTGAGCCGAAGTCAGACACTTAACCTACTGAGCCACCCAGGCGCCCCTAGGGACACACTATTTTGCAAATTCTTTTAAGGGGTACTAAGATAAATATCCAGTACAAGAATAATGTCATCTTGAGAACATATGCTAATGGATTCACACAAAGTTCAAATAGAATGGAATGTCTATCATAGCTATTTAGTCTATCTTAACGAGTGTAACTGATAGCAGCACGTTCTCTCTGAGCCCTCTAAAAATAATATGCTCATTTGCTTGACTTTGTCAGACATTACGTAACATGTAATACATAATTAAATAATGCCTGTTATTTTCTGTTCACTTTAAGTACATCTACATTTGTTACCATTCATGTTTCCTGGTTTTTATTACCTCATTTTTGTTTCTCCCATTGTGGAAATACTTTCTAATGCTATTTGGATTCTCGGTATTTCCAAAGATAAAGCCTCACATATAATATAGTTGGCTGGGGAACAGATCTCTGAAACTCCTATTAATAAGACCCAAGCCTTTTGACAACTTAAAAGTCTTCTGGATTGATTTCTACAAACAAATGCCTTACTAAAGAATTTTTAACAATTCCAAGTAGACCTGGGGGGAAAAATATACTCTAGTCACATACTTGTTTACAATTATATATATATATATATATATATATATGTTCTTATATGAAATCCTTTTCTCCTCAGTGGAAAATTATAAAAACATTCAAGTGTGTTTATTTATTTTTTTTAATTTTTAATGTTTATTTATTTTTGAGAAACAGAGAGAGACAGAGAATGAGTGGGGGGAGGAGCAGAGAGAGAGGGAGACAGAGAATTGAAGCAGGCTCCAGGCTCTGAGCTGTCAGCACAGAGCACGACGTGGGGCTCGAACCCATGAACCGTGAGATCCTGACCTGAACTGAAGTGGGACACTTAATCGACTGAGCCACCCAGGCGCTGCTCAAGTATGTTTAGATTGATCAAATATTCAAATGATTCTCATTTAAATATTATTTGATGGCAAATTATACTCTGTGCACTAGAAGATGATTATTTAATTTGTTATAACATTAAATTACTGACTTATTTATTAAGAGACTTTAAAGAAACAATTACACAGTAAGACCTTCTTTCAACACTTTTCTTGATAATTCTTACATAAATATTATTGAAAATTGCTAACAACTTTGTTCACTTAATCTATATTATTTCTTACCTAAGTTCACCATTTAAGTTAAATGCAAAGGGGCACCAGGATGGCTCAGTCAGTTAAGCATCCAACTCTTGATTTCAGCTCAGGTCATGATCTGTAAAGTCACTGTAATGTCATGAGATCAAGCCCTGCATCAGGCTCTGAGCTGACAATGCGAAGCCTGCTTGGGATTCTCTCTCTCTCTCTCTCTCTTTCTCTGTCACTCGTTTCTGCTCTCTCTCTCTCAAAATAAATAAACTTCAAGTTAAATGTAAAATGGACTAACTGATAAGTTAAAAGCAATGAAAAATGTAGAAAGAATTTAAAGTGAAAATGCATTGATGGATATGCTTATGAACGTCTCCTCTCATTAAACTTGACTTGGACATACAATTCAAGGATCAAATTTGATCTTTCCCTTCCTATTTCCAAAGATAACACTAGGTTTCCTGGATTATTCTAATGAAAAATAAAAGTTGGCCAACTAACCAGTCTCAAACAGCAATATACAGTAAAACCTTGGATTGCAAGTAACTTATCCTGCAAATGTTCCCCAAGATGAGCTAACATTTCTAATAAATTTTAACTTGATAAATGAACGATGTTTTGCAACATGAGAAGTATGGGACACCAAATGTCACATGATTATGACTGAGCCAATGGTTCCTCTCTCTCTTTCTCTCTGCAGGGTGGGTGATCATCTCCCATGCTCGTATGCTTGGTCTCAGGCTACAGTGTTTGGCAGAAATCAGTGATTTTTCAGAACATTGGAAGGTGCTCACAACTGGCACTAGTATATTTTTTGTCACTTCAAAGCACCTATGGACAGTCCTTTCCTTTTCCATACATGAGTAAGCTTCGGAATGCTTTGCTTCATTCTAGGTCATTGGACAGGTTCCTTGTTAAAGTTGCAGGAAAAGAAAAAAAATTCCATTGAGCCAATAGATAGCAGTTAGTGATAGTGAAAGTTATCCTACACAATAATCCTCTCTCTTTTCTCCTTCACACCAGCCACAAAGGTTTTCAAAGGTAAGTGCAGGTTAATTTGTTTATTTTTCTTTACATTTTATAGTTTCTTAATTATTTTGTATTATATTACAGTATCGTAATCATTTTTATATGAGTATTTTTGGATTGTGGAACAAATCATCTGAGTTTCTATTATTTCTTATGGGGAAATACACTCTGATACACAAGTGTTTGGATTACAAGCATGTTTCCGGAACAAATTATGCTCACAAACCAAGGTTTTACTGTACTTTAATGGCTGATTTTGGATAAATTCACTGTGAATTCAATGTAAGAAAAATATTTTTTTTTCAAATAAAAGAAGGAGTGTTAGAAATGTAGTTAGCAAAGGAAACAAATCATTGACAAAGTTCACCGAGGCATCTAACGTGAACTGTCCCTAACTTCCTTCTACTCTCTCATATATGGAAAGCTGAAAATCTGTGTTATATACCAATTTGAACACTGAAAATCTAGATCACAAATAATGGACCCATTTACCATAAGACAATTGGAATTGCAACTAGGTCCAAAACTAAGTAGTAAATTGAAGTTTCTGGGTAACCAAAAAACACTTTGAATTAAAAATTTAGAAAAAGCATTTGAATTTTTATTAAATTAGAAATACTTTTAGAAATAAAAATGTATTCTGCATAGGAATAACCAGTTAAATTTATCAATATTTAAGATATGTATAGATGTATAATTAAAGATCCAAACCAATATTAGTAATCTATTATGAGCTCATCAATTCAATTTCAATATTCATTTCAATTTCATATCCTCTGAACTGTAACATGCTACATATATTTGTAGCTGCCAAATCAATACTCATAGTGCTTTCACAGTCATTTGCAGACAGGCACAAAGTCTCAAAAAATGTGCATTGCCCAGCTGAGGCATCACAAGAAGATAATCTGCCTATTTATTGCAGCTTTCAAACTGAAACAACTGTCCTTTTCCCAGTCTACTTAGCGACATGTTTATTGCACTATAACTCATGCTTCAGTGAAACCTGTATATTCTCCATTTGGCACATCACAATCACAGCCTTCCTGCTTTTAGGAATGCTAGATAGTACTTCAGCACTGAGTACGGGGCATTTTCAACAGTGAAATGATTAACCAAAAAAGCATAAAAATGCAAAAAAAGGTAGTAACAGACCACAAAATTCTCAATTGTTTGCAAGATTGAGAGCTAAAATGAGAAGGCAGAGTACTGCCTTATTCAACCTTAACTCTAGAAGAAATGGTTCAGCATTAGCTAATGCGGTGTTTTACTGTGACTTTAGAGAGTGGAACTACTGTGAATAAGGAGAGCCAACTACAATTTCAATAACTCTAGAGTCTCTTAAAAGGCTACAATATTGAAACTTAAATCATAGAGAAAAGGCTAACACTTCTGCCTGACACAAGCAGTATTATGAATAGTTGAGTTACTAGACTATTTGCTATTAGATAAAAGCTACATTTTTAAATTTCTTTTTTTTTTGAGAGAGAGACAGTGTGAGCAGGAGAGGGACAGAGAGAGAGGGAGACACAGAATCCGAAGACAGGCTCCAGGCTCTGAGCTGTCAGTACAGAGCCCAACGCGGGGCTTGAACTCACAAACCGCGAGATCATGACCTGAGCCGAAGTCAGACGCTTAACCAACTGAGCCACCCAGGCGCCCCACTACATTTATTTTTTTAAGTAAGCTCCAAGCCCAGGGCGCCTGGTGGCCCAGTTGGTTGAATGTCCAACTCTTGATTTCAGCTTAAGTCATGATCCCATGGTCATGGGGTTGAGTCCTACATCAGGCTCTGCACTGAGTGTGGAGCCTGCTTAAGACTCCTTCTCTCTCTCCTCTCTCTCTCTCTCTATCTCCCTCTGCCTCTCTGCCTCTCTTCTCTGTTCACACACTCTATAAAATAAAATAAAAATGAAATAAAATGTAAAATATATATAATTCTAAAAAATAAAAAAATAAAGTAAGCTCTAAGCCCAACATGGGACTTGAACTCAGAACCTTAGGATCAGGAGTTGCATGCTCTATAGACTGAGCCTGCTAGGCACTTCAAAAGCTATGTTCCTTACGTGACAGTGTATATGGCTTGTAGGTAAACAGAAAACTTTAGATAGACTCTACTTAGTATCTCTTCACAATTCTGAATGAAGTCAGCACACTGCCAGTATTTTCAATAGATTCATAGACATTTAATTTTAGGTAGGAAATAACTCATTAGAACAAACCTGAACAGTCAGAAATGTTCATCAAGTAACCATCCCAAACAATAAGGTTTTTCTTACTTGTAGCCTAGCTGACGACAGATCACAGTTGCATCCTTATCAGTCCACCCATCATCACAAATTGTTCCCCACTGGCCATTGATGAAAACCTCCACTCGTCCTTCTTTCTTATTTTCTCCATCCATCAGTCTGATAGGAAAACCTAAGTCATGATTCAAAAGTATTAGAAAAGTCAAAACAGCAAACTGATTTCAAAGTATGAGAGACTTTATATAACACAAATCATTTTTTTAATTAACTCTAAAATCAGTGGAGTAATACAAGAGAATGAATGAGAGAGAAGAAATATTAATAAAAAACTGTATCCACTTTTGCAATATCTTTTGAAGTCTTGGGGTCAGAGTACTCATTTGCTCAACTATGAATTCCCAGCACTTGGAACAGTGCCATAGAGGACAGGCTGTAGCTGTTTGTAGAATGAATGAATGAACGAATGAATAATTAGCACTGTAAATTGTGAATCGTTTTATTACCACTAACTTCTTTTTTTTTTAAATTTAGATTCAAGTTAGTTAACATATAGTGTAGTATTGGTTTAAGGAGTAGAATTTAGTGATTTATCACTTACACATTAACACCCAGTGTTCATCACAAGTGCCCTCCTTAATGCCCATCACCCATTTAGCCATGCCCCTGCCCACCTGTCCTCCAGTAACAGTCAGTTTGCTCTCTATCATTAAGAGTCTCTTATTATTACCACTACCTTCTAAATAGTAAAATATATTTCCTTAGAGTTGTTTTTGTTGCATGTCTGGTCATTTATCCTTGAACACAGCTAGAAATTTGTACTCCAAAGCTGAAATATTTAAGAAGGTATAAATATATATGCCCTTGGCATGCATGGGTAACCTGAATGTGTGGGGAGAAAAAAAGAAAGGCAGCTAACAAGAACAATTTTCACCTTAGCCTTCCCATTTACTATTGCTTTCAAAGGAAGGGCTTAAATCATAAAACTTACTAAGATAACTAAAATTGAAGGGAAATGTTATGTCAGCATGGTGAATATACTTAACAATACCGTATTTCATATTTGAAAGTTGCTGAGAGTAGACCTTAATTCTCAACACAGGAACATTTTTTTGTAACAATGTAAGGTGACAAGTGTTAATTAGACTTCGGGCGATCATTTCACAAATGTATGCAAATATCGAATCATTATGTTTTCTGCCTGACACTAATATAATATGCCCATTATGCCTCAATTTTTTTAAAAAAATGCTGCAGCTAGAAAATAAAAATAATAAAAATTTAAAATAAGTAAAGTAATTCCATTTTTTTTAAAGTTGAGAAACTGACCTCTGGCAAACTGAGGTTTATCTAAGTTATGTAAATGAAGTGATTTAAAGAATTTCATACATCTCTATCGACACCCATACATATGGTGCTATTTAATTGAAAGTGCCCTCACTGCACCTTGCAGACTGTTATGGGTTGAACTGTGAAGTCATCATGGTGGGCCCTAATCCAGCATGACTGATGTCCTTATAAAAAGGGCAGATTTGGACAGTCAGATACACAGAGGGGAGACTCTGTGAGGAGGCACAGGGAGAAGGCGGCCATCTGTAAGACAAGGAGAGTGACCTGGAACACAGTCTTCCCTCTTAGCCCTGGGAAGAAACCAATCCTGATGACACCTTGATTTTGGACCCCAGAAATGTGAGACAACAAACACATACCTGTTGTTTAAGCCATCCACTGTGTGGTACTTTGTTACAGCAGCCCAAGCAACCCAATACACTTTAGATTACCTAGTTACTAGAAGGGTCTCCAGCTTCAGGGCCCCAAAGATTTACTGGTAAGGATTTAGGGAATACCATGAAGCATGTGGAAATGATCAAAACTTAAGAGGTGAAGAAAGCAGCTAATGAACAAAATATCATTTCTCTTTCAACCAACATACAACATTGCTAGATTGGCATTTGTTTACTGATGGAAAATACTGTTGGCAAGATGGACATATCCTACTTTGATTCTTCTGATTCATTTTTACTTCACTATCCTTTGTCACCCCCAAAATTCTTGGCTCTTTAGTTTCTGTCCCCATCATTACTCACTTCATGGGATGGGCATCATAGTAGAATTTATTTGGCATCAACAAATGTTTATGGAGTGCCTACCCTATGCACGGCTTATGTTGGGGTTTTAGCCATGTCACAAAACAGTATATTTGAAACATTACATTTCTTATTAAAGCATCTGAAAGTTTGGAGTTTTTTGTAAAAGGAATAAGGTAGAAAAGTGATTCTCAAAGAAAAAAAATCCAAAAAGGTGAAGTTTTTTTCTTAAAGTTCTTAATTTTTACATTTTGGGATGTTAGGTCCAAAATTAAGAAAACAACGGCACATGGAATTAATTTCCACCTTCCATTCTAGTTATTTTATGGGCAGTTTTTCATATACCATAAAAATAAAAATGATAAAGTTTTTTTAAAGCCTCAGTTGCATGCTTTCTATAAACCATGCATGCAATATTTCTGAACCTAGCTTTAGCCCTCATTTTACAAAGGCATTGGATTTTCAACACATAAAGGGAAAACTGGATGACAAAAGCCATTCTGTCAATACCACCTTACTATTTAAGTTCTTTTTGTTATGATAGCAATAATATACATGTTTTATTTCTAAAAATCTTAAGTATAAAATGCTTGGGAAAACTAAATAGTCCTGAGGGTATATGGTATCTTTAATTACATATAATTTAATTATATACCTCAAACTTGGACTTCTACATGTTTTATTTTAATTTTCCTGTAACATTGATTTAATACATTATTTTTAGAAAATAGTATTTTTACTAGAAGATAAAATTTAGCTCAAGTTAAAAGTCAAAATTTTATACTGCAAAATTGGATAAGAGACCAGCTCACTGTGGATGAAATCTCTCTAGGATAGAATACTCTGAAATATAAAAATTGGTGCAATACTGGGGCATCTGGTTAGCTAAGTCAGAAGAGTCTTGATTTTGGGATCATGAGTTCAAGTTCCATATTGGGTGTAGAGATTTAAATAAAACTTAAAAAAATAATCAGTGCAATATTAAAATGAGAAATCCACATATTTAGCATTCCACAGATTTCTCCCAATTCACGTATTAACTACATTTTTATTAGAATGTCTTTTATTGAATTAGAATATTGCTTTTTAGCATTCCATCTGCCATACACCCAAATATAAAAAGTGTCTACTGAATAAGTATTAATTTTGAAGACACTTCATTAATTTTGAAGACACTCATTCATTAGAGTTAAGTTCCATAAGTTACCCTTTAAATACTTGAAAACAGTAATAGTTCAACAGCTCATTATTACAGTGTCCAAGCAGTAAAAACTCCCAATTGTTTTTAAAATGCTGTTTTGTATATCACTAAACTTCAATTTTAAATATGCAGTCCTTTTTGATAAGTGGGAAAGTAATGATCTCTTTGGATGGATAAATGGTAATATGATTCTATTCCAAAAGTATATTTAGCTCAGACATAATGTTCTTCAGACAAATTAATAATTAATAGATGTATTACTGAAATTAAGACTCAAGACACTTATAATAATGATCACATATTTTATTAATAATTATCATCCTCAGCTTTTTAAATTTTTAAAAATTATATCTAGAATCTTAGAAATAAAGATCTTCAGGGGAACTGAAGAGATTGGTTGCCTAACCATATGCATGTATGTAACCACACAAGACTTCAGATAACTCAGATTAGGATATTTTGTGTAGTATTTACAGCAGTTCATCCCCTGGAATACTAATGATTAATGTGCCTGAATAGATCACTCCATGATCCAAATACCTGCTATCTAGGTCTTAGGGTATCCATTTCTAGCAAACAGTTCTTTTTTTTTTTTAATTAAAAAAACACTTTTAATGTTAATTTTTGAGAGGGGGAGAGGGAGGGAGAGGCAGAGAGAGGAAGACACGGAATCCAAAACAGGCTCTGCACTGTCAGCACAGAGCCTGAACCCACAAACCCTGAGATCATGACCTAAGCTGAAGTCAGACATTCAACCGACTGAGTCACCCAGGCACCCCTTTAGCAAATAGGTTCTATCACCCCAACCACATATAATCTTCCATCACATAATCCTGGGAGGATTACAATCCTCCAGAAGAAGAAAGGGGCAAGAGGAGAGAACAAATGAAAAGTATAGTTGGAAGTATGGCCTGTAAGGAATAGAGTAAAATTTATTTTTACTTGATATAATGCTCAATTAGTGCAGTGAATCACCATGTTCTCACAGTTTAGAGTACAATGAGGAATCAACTATGTGCTTTGACAAACTGAAATGTACAATACAGTTAAAGCTGTGGGACTCAACAAGTTTTGTTATTTTATAACGTGAAGATCTAAGTTTCATAGTCTCAAAACAGAAAGATACAAAAGGGGTCGATTCAACTCTGAGGTGAAAAGTAAAGACCATTTGTGATTATTTTAGTATCTATTCACCAAAAATTATGTGTTTAGATATATAATTGAGCCATGGTAGTATCTTGATAAGTCTTTTTAATATCTCCCTCTGTCTTATCCATTCATATTTATTCTGCTGTCCTCAAAAGATGTTAAGATGTTAAGAACAGTCAGATGTTAAGTCTGCCAAGGACATGTACTTGCTCTCTGTTCACAAAAGGATCTTTATCCATAAATATTTCTAGACTATTAGATGAGCTACTTACCTTTTAACTAACCACAAGTCTAGAGAAATTTGGAACTGAGGAACATAAAAGATACTGATGGGTTTCAGGTAACAGGTTATCTTAAAAAGATGGATAGGCTATTTACTCCAATGAAATCCAGATAGGAATCCACTGAGAAATTTAAAAGATCTAAGTTAGGACACAGCAATGAATGGCTGGTAACCAATGACTGACAAGGCCTTGGGACTAAAGAAGAAATAAATCATAAGAGAGAGAACCACTGTTTTGTTCTGATTTTTTAAAATCCTGTCCCCTACTTTTCATTAGAATTCAAGGTGAATGAGAATCAGAATAGGGGACCAATGAATGGGGGATGGGCATTATAGCTTCTTTATTCAATCTTTCAGATACATGTGACTATAAAGAGTTTTAGTGAGAAACTTAAGTTCCTAGACAAAGAACAATAACTTTAGGAGTAAATTTTTGGTGGAGAGACTCAAAAGTTGATTTAGAGCATTATAGAAAACTGACTTAAAAAAGCCAAAGCTGAGAAATGCTTCATATGCCAGACCCGTGGATAGAGGTGCGTGGGCTATTGAATTATGGACACTCAAAAGCTGTGGCCAATCCTCACCCAGTGATGGTCTTTGTCCATTGCCACCAGGGTAACAGGTGATACCAACATCTTCCCGATGGCTGCAGTCATGCTTTCCCCACTGTCTCCGGGAACACTGAGCGAAACTCGTTTCCTTTCCAGAGCAGCTGACATCATCCAACCATATGGGCCCTGTGCTTTCTTCAAAGTGGTTTGCAGAGGCTTGTTTGCCATATCTGTGGCAATAAAATAAACATTGTGCATGGAACTGCTGTCTTTTGTATCAAGGAACCACAAAACATAAAAACAACCTAATTAAGGATCACGACTCTGGAGGATAAGTATTTGTTCTTTCTCCTATCTTTTTTTTTTTAATTTTTTAACATTTATTTATTTTTGAGAGACAGAGTATGAGCAGGGGAGGGACAGAGACAGAGGGAGTCACAGAATTCAAAGCAGGCTCCAGGCTCTGAGCTGTCAGCATAGAGCCTGATGCGGAGCTCGAACCCACGAAGGGTGAGATCATGACCTGAGCTGAAGTTGGCCGCTTAACCAACTGAGCCACCCAGGTCCCCAGTTCTTTCTCCTATCTTAAGGACACAGTTCTTAGAGCAGTGTTCACTCCAGCACACATTTTTTTTTCAGCACACATTTTGATCATCTGAACAATTTTTGATTGATTCAACAGGTAACTAATGGATAATTAATACCTTTCTCCCATTAATCCTTCTGTTTTGGCTATAATTTAACTCACCAGAGAGAATGCAAAACAAGAGAGAAACCTCCAATTTCTGACAATGGAAATAATACCATGAACCATAAAACTAGAAGAGTTGTCTTGTCTCAGCTCTGAAGAGCCACCTGAGCTCATCTGATTTCATCAGCTTCTCTAGGCCTCTTTCGTATCATCCATTCCAAAATAAAACTGTATATTAGTTCAGTGATTTCTCAAGCACTACACCCAATCCATCATGAGACTTGCTTGGATTTTGGCTCATAAAAATCAGAATAATGGTAACGTTCTTAGCTTTTCATGAGGTTACATAAATCTGATTTTTAAAATTTTTAGAGGGGCGCCTGGGTGACAGTCGGTTAAGCGTCCGACTTTCGCTTAGGTCATGATCTCGCAGTTCATGGGTTCAAGCCCCGCGTCGGGCTCTGTGCTGACTGCCAGCTCAGAGCCTGGAGCCTGTTTCAGTCTGTGACTCCCTCTCTCTCTGACCCTCCCCTGCTCACGCTGTCTCTCTCTCTCCTAGAAATAAATAAAACATTTACAAAAATATTTTTTAATAAAATAAAATAAAATTTTTAGAAATTACATTTGTTCCAATTGACCAATTGACATTATTTGTAATAATGCACTACAAAAAATTATAATAAATACAAACATTATAAATAAGAAAACTCTGCAAAATAAAAAAATCGGTAACTAAGTCAGTCTGTACTTTCATTCATCCTTCCAATTTTGTTTTCTTTGTTCTGTAAAATCCAAATCTCCAAAAATCACTGAGCTAAAAACTATTTAAGGTATCTTTCAGTTCTAAGAGTCTATATAATTAAACTCTTACTCTTAAAATTTTATGTCAATCACTTCCTTCACTGAATGCTTTTATTATTTCTGTACAAAGCATACAAAGAGATCTTTCTGGCATGAATTTTCCCATTTTCCTTTGTACATATTTAATACATTTATCTAAGAAGATGAACATTTTAATAGATTAAAATAGAGTAACTTTTAATTAATTATTCTAATTTCCCCTATTTTGTTGACTAACCAAGTCTGAGCCAGAAAAAAAATTATCCTAAATCTCATATTGCTACCACTTTCAACTTCTACATTCACATAATGTATCATTCTGATTACTGTCTGTCCATATCAACCATGTAACAGATAACAAGAGGTCATTTTACTTTGGGATTTTATTTGTGCAATGAAACTCAGAGTTAATCCCTTCCTTATTCTAAAATGGCATTCCATTTTTTGGAGCGCCTGGGTGGCTTAGTCGGTTAGGCGTCCGACTTTCGCTTGGGTCGTGATCTCACGGTTGGTGGGTTCGAGCCCCGCATCGGGCTCTGTGCTGACTGCCAGCTCAGAGCCTGGAGCCTGTTTCAGTCTGTGACTCCCTCTCTCTCTGACCCTCCCCTGCTCACGCTGTCTCTCTCTCTCTCCTAGAAATAAATAAAACATTAAAAAAAATATATATAAAATGGCATTCCGTTTTAGAAATTCTCCTGTAAACCAAAAAGTAAATGTGGTACATGCCTATTCAACCTTTTAACATAATCTTTTAGAACTTTTAACAAATATTAGTGAGAATACTTGAGAACCATTAAGTTCTGATAACTCTGTATAAGAAAACTTGAATATATTTGTAAAACAAAATTAATAAAATAGAAAATCTAAGTCTCACTTTGTTTTTATTAATAAAGAAAAATATGAAAATAGTAACTATGAAAATGAATCTTTCTAAATCTGTGAAAATGGAATGCAGTTCTCAGATCTAACATTCACTTAAAGATGAAATAGTATTTTATTAAATAATTCTTACAAATTAAACATTAATATGTATTTGGCTGTTATGCCATACCCCTCAACCCAAAATTTATAACTGCACTGTCCATGAAAATTCAAAATATTGGGCAATACTATGTATTTATATCTTCATGATATCATTAGTTATAACAGGAAAAAATAAACTAACCTAAATATTAAGTAAATTATGGCATGAATATTCAATGGACATAATGTTATCAATAAACATCATGACTATAGTAACATAAAGGTAAGAAATGTGGATAGAAAAAGCATGTACTTACTATTAGAGCTGTTACAAAATTATAAATACAAATTATAATAATAATGGTTTAAGAATGGAAAAATTAGGGGTAGTTTTTAATTTTTATTTTGCAAACTCTAATATTTTATATTACTTTTACAAATTTAAAAAATATGTTTAAACATGATCATATCTAGCTTGGATAAAAGTGTATTTTTAAGGTTTAATGAGTATTTGCAATTAGCTCTGTCTCAAGTATGAAATAATTTTGCCAATTTTTTCAAGCCTGAGACAATTAATTCAAGTATGACCCAGAAAGTTGAAAAACAAGAATTGGCATTCATAGGCTTCATTTAAATATTAGCTAAAAGACATCATTTGCAGTTAGTTCAACCAACTGAAGTCTTTACTCTGGAATGCATTATGTGTGTGACATGAAATATATTGCCCAAAGTGTGATACTAGCTTTAAAGAGAGCAAGGTCAAGGGTGAGTTCTAAAGGTCATCTCATGACAAGAAGGCCATTTTTCTCAAATAAAAGTGACAATTGTCATCACATTTAAGAAAGGGGAAAATGTAATACCAAAGAATTTGACACTGGACTTGCCTGCAATTTTAGACACAATGATGTCAGAACTAAGAACATCTAACAGCAGTGATATGTCAGAAGAAAGTTGAGCATTCAAAGAATACAGTCTTATTTGAATGGACACAAAGAAAACCTAAAAGTCACCCATGGCTCCAATCAATTACTCAAGAAGAGGGGTGGTAACATGAAAGGTAATGAGACAAAAACAAGACATGGTTATTTGTCATCAAAGAAAATGTTATTTGTTTTATTGTTTTTGTTTTTGCTTTTGTTTTTTTGGTACTTCATATATAGATAGGTGAATAGATAGGTAGGTAGGTAGGTAGACAGATGATAGAGAACATGTACTGTTAGTATTATAGAAATTATAAGTAAGGGTTGCAAAATGGTAATTTAAAAGATATAACTTGCATTCAACTGCATCATATCAATGGAACTTACTTAAATCCCAGTTGTCGGCAAACCACATATGTATTCAGCTCAGTCCAGCCATCATCGCAGACAGTCCCCCACCGTCCCCTGTAATACACCTCCAGCCGACCCTCGTGGCTGCCTTTACCACCTCCAAGTCTGATGACCCCATCTGTGGTAAGAAGGAGACACAGAGACTG
This sequence comes from Crocuta crocuta, assembly GCF_008692635.1. Classification (NCBI taxonomy): domain Eukaryota; kingdom Metazoa; phylum Chordata; class Mammalia; order Carnivora; family Hyaenidae; genus Crocuta; species Crocuta crocuta. The sequence continues at coordinate 450,088 of NW_027530073.1, forward strand.
AGCAAATCAATTAGCAAAAAAGATAGAACAACATTTTAATTTCACTAAAATTATCATCTATTCAGGTCTCTCTCTCGGTCTTTTGTTAAACTTATTTCAAGACTGTGCTCAACAATCTGTCACTGGATTGTTTCTGAAGTATGACAAACACATATTGTCCTAACAAAATATTCTTTTCTCCTTATTTGCACTCCTAATTGCTGAGAAGAAAAATATACTCTGATACAATTCCAAAACAGTTATTTAGATTTCCCCAGATTAAATAATATTTGGAAAATTTCCTATAGCTTCAATCTCCATAAGTATGAGAAAATTAGTCATTTAAAAAATAAGAAAACATAGCAACTTGGAAATGGTTCAAAATTTTAACTGCAAATGAAGAAAAATATTGAAATATGAAGACAGAAAAAGCTATTCTGGTTAAAGTGTGGTTATCATGTCAATGCATTTATTATTCCTTAGGCATTCATAAATTATAAAAACTGGCATATATGTCTCATTTGTGTTCTTTTATTGATAATACAGATCTGAATTTGAAGCTTACAAGTTCAATGAATAATTCCCAGAAAACCCTGTTAAGAGCTGCTAAGCAGATATATAATACAATACATTTATCCCCCGAAAAGCAGATTTAAAAGCCACATCCATGCAAAAAAATCCAAACATCCCCAAATGAAACATATAAATAATCCTGGGTAAAGGTGATACTTTTCATGAATCTCTGGGATCTGTAAAGTAAATGGTCTCTTAGCAACACAATCACTTTATTAATATAACATTTGACAGTCTGTAAAATGCTGCTACACATTTTACCTCATTTGACCATCACAGTAACACTACAAGATTACACTCATTTGAAAGAGGAGGAAATGGAGGACCCAAGAAGAGAATGTGCTCTGGTTTAAAATCTGGTATAAATTTTATATTTCTATTGTATATAAACATGTTATTCTGCTAATAAAAACAATGGCATGTATAACTTCAGCATTTCATGGGACCCTGAAGTTTTTATTTTCATTTTTTAAAGAAAGTTTAAAACTCCCCATTTTTTTTCTGTACTTCTTTTTACCATATAAACAATGGATTTGTGATGAACCAAGTTCTTGTCTGTCCTTTTCCTCCTTCTTCCCACAAAACATGTAAATACATATGCAAACACACTAATTTGTCCTCAGACACGCGCTTTTTATAACACATGACATATCATGACCAGTGTGCTACAATTTGGAACAGTCAGAGAATTGACCACAGGCAAATTAAGTTGGTTCATTCACCTATTGTGCTTTAACCGACCATCCCATATGGTTTCACCAGTTATGAACATATTCTGAATCGAGACAAGGCAATAGATAAATGAACTAAATATATACCTAATATGTGAAATTTATCATTGTACACTGATTTTGCTCATTGGATTTGATTATAAACTGCAACTAAATTCTATTTTTAGGACTGTATAGCCTTAGTTTGACAAATTCAGAAATATTTATGAATAAGAACATACCATTTTAATACACAATTTATGTTCATTTGGGTTTGGGTTTTTTTTTTTTTTAGCTTTATTTGTAGAATTCATTTGCATGCTCATTTATATTATCTTAAATTGAAGAGAAGAAAAAGTAAGTCCAGATGATGGTGGGGGCAAGAGTTGGTAGATTAATGGGGTGAAGTTCTTACCTGTCAGAGGGGTACAGGATACTCCAGCATCTTCTCTATGGTCACAGTTATGCTCTCCCCAGGAACTCTTTGGACATTGCTCAATAGAAAGCTCATTCCCAGTACAGCGAACCTCATCCAACATTATAGGACCAGAGCCTTCCCCAAAGTATGCCTGGTTCCATGCTTTGGCAATGCCACTGAACAAACATAAGAATTCTGGATTAGACATTAAAAGTTAGTCTGATGTAATTTCTTTTACCCCAGTAAAAGCATAATTATGATTAATCCATACTTGCCCTTACCAATTCACTCCCATAGGTAACACATGACTAGCTGTATTTCTTTCTTGTTCCCTTGTTTGTTGCTCTTTATATTTTTGGCCATTACAAATGTTTTAAATTTTTTTAAAAAATGTTTTTTAATGTTTTTATTTATTTCTGAGAGAGAGACAGAAACAGCATGAGCAGGTGAGGGTCAGAGAGAAAGGGAGATACAGAATCTGAAACAGGCTCCAGGCTCTGAGCTAGCTGTCAGCACAGAGCCCAACGCGGGGCTCAAACCCACAGTGAGATCATGACCTGAGCCGAAGTCAGACTCTTAGCCGACTGAACCACCCAGGCACCCCAAATGTTTAAAAATTTTTTTAATGTTTGTTTATTTTTTAGAGAGACAGGGAGACAGAGCGTGAGAGGGGAAGGGGCAAAGAGAGAGGGAGACACAGAATCAGAAGCAGGCTCCAGGCTCTGAGCTGTCAGCACAGAGCCCGACATGGAGCTTGAACTCAGGAGCTATGAGATCATGACCTGAGCCGAAGTCAGATACTTAAGCGACTGAGCCAGCCAGGCACCCAGCCATCACAAATGTTTTAGACTGCTAGTTATCCCCCAATATTTACTCTCCTTTTCTTCATTAGAAATGGAACCACAGATTTTTAGGAGGGCAATAGCTATCCTGAGTAAAGACCACACTCCCCAGCCTCTTCCTCCAGATGGCTGTTTTTAAATATACATAGCATAACATTTACCATTTTAACCATTTTTAAGTGTACTAAGCACATTCTCATTCTTGTGCAACTATGACCACTATTGCCACCCATCTCCAGAACTCCTTAATCATCCCAAACTAAGGCTCTGTACCCATTTTAGATGACTAAGTTCTGACCAATGATATTTAGGTAGAAATGTTGTCCTGTATCATTTCCAGGAAGTATTCTTGTTCCACTCTCCCCTTCCTGCTGACTGCAAGGCAGAGGTGATGTTTAGAGCTTGAGAAGCCATATTGATCCATGAAGCTCCATGTTAAGAATGACAGAATTAGGGACGCCTGGGTGGCTCAGTCAGTTAAGCATCTGACTTTGGCTCAGGTCATGATCTCACGGTTCATGGGTTCGAGCCCTGCGTCAGGCTCTGTGCTGACTGCCAGCTCAGAGCCTGAAGCCTGCTTCAGATTCTGTGTCTCCCTCTCTCTCTGACCCTCCCCTGCTCATGCTGTCTCTATCTCCCTCTCAAAAATGAATAAAGCATTAAAAAAAAAAAAGAATGACAGAACTATAAGCAAGAAAGAGCCTGGGCCCTGATGATTGTGGAACCACCATATTAGCCTTGAGCTGGCTACCTCTGGTCTCTTGAGAGAGAAATAAACTCTTATCTTGTTTAAGCCACTGTTATTTCCAGTTCTCTGTTACTCACAGCCAAACATGTTTCTAACTAAAACATCTCTTCACTCAATAAGTCAGGCAGAGAAGGACAAATACCATATTTGCACATACAAGAGGATTAGGAGGAACTTAATGGAGGATCATGGGGAAGAAGAAGGGGGGAAATAGTGGGGGAGGAGGAGAGAGGCAAAACATGAGAGACTCTTGAATGCTGAGAACAAACTGAGGACTGATGGGTGTGTGTGTGGGGGGGATGATGGGCACGGAGGGGGGCACTTGTGGGGATGAGCACTGGGTGTTGTATGGAAACCAACTTGACAATAAACTATTTGTAAAATGAATAAATAAATAAAGAGTAAAAAAAATCTCTTCACTCAAATGTATTTGTATTAAATTTACTTCTCACACAATTCAAAGTGATACCACATTCTAGAATGTCACATTTCAGTGAATATGATCATGATTGATTGTCAAAATGGTTAATAACTTCAGATATTGCAATTTCAACCCCTTTTAGCCTTTTAATTTTTAGAGTAGAGCATTGATAGTTCTGATTATTCCCAATTATTTGAGTTTCCCTTTTATCATAGCATTATAACTATCTTGAGAATTTACAACCAAAATATATTGAAGGGAAAAAAGGTTTGCTAAATGAGTATAATACCCCAGCAATGGCAATTCTTAGATAATCAACTTCATGGTTAAAAAAGAGCTTATTTGACTAATTTTACTAGATACTACAGACGTTTCTTTTAGGGAACATGAGTATAAAACAAACCCCAGGGGTGTGTAGGTGGTTCAGTTCATTAAGTGTCCAACTCTTGGTTTCTGCTCAGGTCGTGATCTTATGATTTGTGAGATCAAGCCCCACATTGGGCTCCACTCTGACAGTGCAGAGCCTGCATGGGATTTTCTCTCACCTCTCTCTGCCCCTCTCCTGCTCATGCTCGCTCTCTCAAAATAAATAAATGAATTTTAAATAAATAAATAAATAAAATCTGAAAGTTAAACCCTTTAAATACTATTAAAGCAAATACTTGTTCCATTATCACTTGACCCACTTCCTGTTTAATATTCAGAGAGTCTTCAAGGGGAAGGATAAAGTAATGATTATAGGAGGAGGTATGAAGAAAGCTGGAGGAAATGAAAAATAAGTAGCTTATGCAGCATATTTTGGTGAAGTTAAAATTTTTAAATTTAGAATTCTGACACTTGTATCACTATCTGATATTTGTCATACAGTGGCCTCTGAGAAGACTGTCCCAACGAATATTAAAGATTAATATCTAAAGCTAATCAAAGGTGAAAGGAAAAAAATAATCCTAACACAAATGAAATTATCAAACGATACAACTTTGTGAGTGAATTTGATTTGCTAGGGGATACATACATCAGAACAAAAATCCATTTCTACTCTGTGAAAAAGGAACAAAGGCTCAATTAATAGAATTTTTTAATGAAGTTTTCAGTTGTTTCAATGTGTGTCTATGTGCCCACAGGAGAGTGTAATGTGGACACACATAAATGTTCTTACATTACTGATCATGTCAAAAAGCTTATTCTTTCAAAGTTGACTCTTTGAGGAAGAAAAGTAGATGTGGAGCCAGGCCTTCAGACTCAAATCTAAGCTCTATTTTTACCAAGCTAAGCTGCCCCGGAGAAGTTATAAAAACCTTCCAGGCCTGAAATGCTTCTTTTGAACATAGAGATGATAAATGTTCCCTGCAGGGTTATAAGAATTAAACTGATGCAAAGTAGGAACTGAATAAATGTTGGTACCTTTCCCTCTCTGGCACTATCAAGACGCTTCCCCTTCATGGTTGATGAATAGCATATTTTTCACCGCTAAGCAATTTATCTAAAACCCATTTGGTATTTGGTTTAAACAAACATTGCAGTGTTTGTTCTCCCTACTCCCCAAAGGTAGACTCAGGCGAGTGGTGGGGAAGGTAGAATCAATGAAAATCTTAACTTTTCTGGTTTTAAGGTTGTAGACATGTTTTATTTATTTATTTTGAAATGATTTTAAAAGAATATATTTATGGAAGTAATTTGTAGCCTGTAAGATATTGGACAAATCTGTGCTATTTTTTTTAAGGATCATAAGATGATGGCCCAAAAGATCATTAAGCTATGACTTGCACCACTCAACTTGGGATTCTTGTGGCAGAGACACAGATAATCGGAGGCCAACAATTTCAAGCGTTTTAGTGTACGTAAGGCATTTTATCAAAAACAATTGTAGTGGCCAAAACAAATATTTTTTTCTAATGTCAGCATTTATGCTCCCAGAAAAATACATTCTATAACCAAATGATCTTGCAACAGTAGTCTCTAAGGCTGTGAATAAATTTAAAATGTTTTAAGTTGCCCATAGCAGAGTAGAGATCTCCTTCCCCATACAACATTCACATGAAACTGAACATGGGAACACTGTAATACCCACTGAAAATGAAAACCTAAAGTCATGTACTGATTGTGAATTAGTCCCAGAATTTGGAAGCCTGAATAACTGAAATGTATTATTTTAAATATGTTAAAATATTTACTAAGTTTGGTTCAAAGAAGGGAGGTGCTTGGAGATGCATTCTTGAGACCGTGGCACCTTTTTAAACAGGGACAGTCCAGGATAGGCTCAAAGAATCTGATCCCTTGCTTGTGGCTCCAGAGCAGAGATCAGCAAACTATAACCAGAGGAATAAATTCAGCATACCACCTGTTTTTATACGGCCATGAGCTAAGAGTGGTTTTTACATTTTATAAACAGTTGGGGAAAAATCAAATCAAGAATATAATTTCTGACATGGGAAGGCCATATGAAATTCAAGTTTCACTGTCCAGAAATAAGGTTTTTTGGAACAAAGCCACACTCATTCCCAACTTACTGTCTATGGCCACCTTTGTACTACTGTACTACAAAGGCACGGTTGAGTAGTTGCAAAGTCTAAAGTACTTACTATCTGGCCCTTTACAGGAAAAGTTTGTTGACCCTTGCTCTAAAGGAAGGAGATTAATGAAAGCAAATATGAAAGCTGATTTAGAGAACACTGAAAGTTGGAGAACACAGGTGGAGAAGACAGGATGACTGATACAGGTCATGGGGAAGCCGGATAGGAAAGCTTTGGAGAAAGGCAGATTAACAGCCTCCTTGCATCGTTGCCCTGGGAAATATCCAGGAGAGAAAAAGATCTACTGAAGAAAATTTCAATGGGTACAATTCACAGAGCCAGGATTAGGTACTGTAAAGAACATGGAAGAATATAAAATTTGATCCCAAACTCATAACAGAAACAAAAAGTAAACTTCAGAGGGTTTAAAAACCTAAATATTGAAAGAAAGAAAGAAAGAAAGAAAGAAAGAAAGAAAGAAAGAAAGAAAGAAAGAAAGAAAGAAAGAAAGAGAGAGAGAGAAAGAAAGGAAGGAAGAAAGGCAGGTACCTGGTTGGTTCAGTCGGTTAAGCATCCAATTCGGCTCAGGTCATGATCTCATAGTTCATGAGCCCACATTGGGTCCGAGCCCACATTGGGCTCTCTGCTGTCAACACAGAGCCCACTTCAGATCCACTGACCCCCTCTCTTTCTGCCCCTCCTCCACTCATTTTCTCTCTCTCTCTCTCTCTCTCTCTCACACACACACACACACACTCTCTCTCTCTCTCTCTNAAGAGGAGCACCTGGGTGGCTCAGTCGGTTAAGCGTTCGACTTCAGCTCAGGTCATGATCTCACGGTTCGTAAGTTCGAGCCCCGTGTTGGGCTCTGTGCTGACAGCTAGCTCAGAGCCTGGAGCCTGCTTCAGATTCTGTATCTACCTCTCTCTCTGACCCTCCCTGGCTCACACTGTCTCTCTCTCTCTCTCTCAGAAATAAATAAAACATTAAAAAATTTTAGAAAAAATAGAAAGAAGAGAAAGAGGGAGGATAGGAAAAATGGACGGCTAAGAAGTTGCTCGAATAAAATAAAGACCATAGTGTAAGAATAATATCACCTTGGGACAAAGAGGATTTCCTGAGCAAGATGAGAAACCCAGAAGTCAGAAAAACTAAAAAAGTGAAAATTAACCACATATAAATTTAAATACTGTATAGCAAAATATACCATAAACAGAATCAAAAGGCAAACCAATAAGCAGGAAAAAAATATTTGCAATATATAACAGCAATCAAAGAAAAGAACTCCTAGAGATTAATAATAATAATAATAATGTTATAATTACATTATAATGAAAGACAAAACAATCAACATTAAATAGGGGAATGAAGAAGATCAGGCTATCACGGAAGAAATATGCATGGCCATCCAACATTTGACAAGATGCTCAATGGTCACATTAAGACAATAAGATTGCATTCTTAGCTAACATATTTTTTGAGATTTAAAAGATTAGTATCATTTTTTGTAAATTACTTAGGTTAAACGGTTACAAACTAAAGGCTTTTTATTCCCTGCCCTTCCCCAAAAACCAACCCTAAAATAATGATTAGCTGGGAGTGATTCAAGATAGACTGGGCAAAGTAACTGAAATATATTGTATTTCAAATATATTAAAGATCGTGTGATAGAGGTCCTAGGGAAAATCAAAAGGCCTGATTAGTTGCCTCTGAACTGTGTCTCTTCCTTAAGGGAGAACACAAGATACAAGAGGAATAGCCCCTAGTAGTGACTCTGAGGAAAGTCATCTATGATTAAATGTATTTTGAAAACACCACTTGGGTATTTTATGGCCTTCCTTATATATTTCCATATTTTCCATTATTTATAAACATTATTTTAATGATCTCAAAATGTTTAATTGAAATAAACCAATCAGAAAAAAAAAGAATAAATCTGATGACAACAACAAAGACGTTAACCAGGAAACTATAATGCAACACAGACTAGGTTTTCTGGCTCATTTTCGAGTTTAGAAAAATTAAGGAGATAACTTTACATATATACACATTCCTTCAGAGCCAATAGTATTTCCTGGTGTCCTGGACTGCGCTGGCTTTTAAGGAACACCAAAGAAGCTGATGACTCTGCTTCTATAGAGATTGTGTAATATTGGGAAAAGCAACATAAAACTCATGGACTGTGAAAGTCAAATAATTGCCATGTGAATTCGATAAAGCTGCATGTCCTTTGTCCTTCCCTTATGGAAATTATTCCCACACCAACCCCGGGCAGTTCATCCGTAGTAAAATTTCCAGTGTGGCCCACTTTCTTACCCTCTGACCACAGAATAAATTTGTGGAATAGGGGTGCTCTAATATAATACATTGATTAGGGTTTTTTTTCCCTGCAAAGCTATTTGACCTACATAACAGCAATGCCCAGTAAATACTAAATTGATTCTACCTCTGATCTTTATCCAAAACATTCTTTAACCTAATTAGGTAATCTGATTGTATTCGTGTAAAGTTTGTTTGTTTTCATAGTAAAAGACCAAATAAATAGCACCATCTAACTAATTCAATCCCCAGGCTTACTTACTACTTTGAGTAGATGCATAATAGAGTTAGGCAACTGTATTGTGCAAGATCATTATTTGTTAGATTATGAAAGATTAGTTCTTTCACTGCAAATATCAGTTTGTGACACTATGAGTGTTTTTTACTTATCAGTAAAAAAACTCACCTTTAATGATCAATTTCCAAGATTTCTCTTGGAGAACAAATTCCCTGCCTTTCCAATAGTGATACTTGATGTGCACGGAATGCTTACTATATGCCAGGCACTGGTCTAACAGCTTTATATGTAGTAACTCATTTCATCCTCCCTACAACCCAATGTTATGATCCCCATATACAGTTGAGGAAACTGAGTTCCAGAAATTAAATGATTTGCCCAGTGTTACACCACCACTGGATAGTAAAACTTGTTTGGCTAAAACAGAGCTGACTCTGAAATACTTTGCTATCTTACAGCCTCTTGGGGCTTTCTCAATGATGTATTGATGGCACCTCAAATGTAGTCCATCTAAAATATGTCATCATCATTTTCTCCTTATAATTCACCTTTATCTCTTGGCTTCCCTATTTCTTTCAGCTCTATTATTGGTATTTGTTCTTAATAACAGCTGGCTATTTTGCAAACAGTATAACATGAAAGAAAAAATTCTACATTGGGAACCATTAAGTCTCAAGATTCTGGTTCTTACTTAACAGTATGACTTCAGGTAATCTCAGAGGGACTAATTACCTCTTGTTAGACAAGGTCTCTCTCCTGCTCAGTAACTCCCTGTACTAGGTTTATCTTTATGGTAAAATCTATAAAATATGAAAAAATTAATGTAAAGTAAAATAAAAAAGGAAAGAAGTATTTTTAATAGCAATTTGTACCAGGTTTTTATTCTGATCATTCAATAAAATTGAATTGTCTGATCATTTCATAGCCAAAAAAAAAAAAAAAAGATGTGTTCACAGTTTTTAAATTCCTATGTAAATTATGGTGTATCCATGGCATAAAATATGATGTCATAGTTCTAAGCTATGCTTCTAAGGGTGTTGAAAGACACAGGAAATGTTTTAACTTTAACTGCACAAAAGGAACTCTGATTAAAAGTCTCCACCTGAAACTTCACTGTGTACACAGGCATTCTCAAGTCAACTTTCTAACATCTGGCTGCCTCCTTTCCTCCTCCTCATCTTTCTCCAAGTTCTGAGTTAATCAAATTGAAGTATCAAAAGTACAGTAATTTCTTTTATATTTAGGAAGCCTGCCAACTCCAAAAAAATCTACAGACACCATTAAAAGGTAAAAGTTAACAAAAACAGCCTCTCACAAAGAAATTGTAACCACCACTCCAGGGAGGCATGATGTAGTTTCCCTCCGGGAATCCAACAAACAAATAAGACTGAGATTAAATTTGCTTAAGAAAAAATCATAAATCGAGACAAGCAACAATTATGCTGCTAGCAACCATGCACCACCGAAAATGATTTCATCTGAGAGTGCTGTGCCATTAAGTAAGCAAAACAGTTTCTACAGGAAGAACAGTTGCAGAATGCTGCTTTAATACAAGCTTATGAGATAACCATTAAATCAAGTGAAAGAAAGGCAAACGAACAGTATCAGCTCAGGGCATCAGAGTACTTACAATAGAAACAAATGTCTACCAAGTTGAATCGTTGCTTGTTGCATAGGCTTGTGGGGGATTTTTGCTGCCTCATATATTGGGACATATTTTTCCTTTCTGTTACTTTTCTATACATGAATCTCCTCATACAAAACATAGCTATAAGGGGCACCTGGGTGGCTCACTTGGTGAAGCATCAGACTCTTAATTTCAGCTCAGGTCATGATCTCAGGGTTGTGGGATCAAGGCCCACGTTGGGCTCTGTGCTGACACCACAGGTTGCTTTGGATCCTCTCTGTCCCTCCCTTGCTTGCACTCTCTCTCTAAAAATAAATAAACAGTTTTTTAAAATATAGCAATAAGCTAATGCTCGAGAAAGATATGAACACATGACCCTCACACGTGTTCAACACTAATACAGCCTTCCTGGTGATTCCATCTCTATATTCTTTCTATGCAATAGACTATTGTTTGTCAAAATGGTCCTTGTTTAATGTAATCTGAAAAAATGTAAGTGAAAAAACTCTGGCTCTCAAGACAGAACTGTGCATTACAACATAAATTTTTAGGATCATTTCTATAACTGTAAATATAATTAACATTCACAGTATGTCTCTGAAATTTTCTATCCATTTTTCTAAGCAATAAAACCTGCCTCTTCCCTACAGAAATATATTAACAATTAAAAATGCCTTATAGCTTAAATACAGAGTAATCCATACTGCAACTGGTAAGGTTAAATGTGCTATTACTATAGCTCTTAAAATTTTTGGCAAAGACATAAGTTTCTTAGTAACTAACATGAAAATCAATTAGTATACAATGATCACACAATTGATAGCCCAGTAAATATACATATACACACTCTACAATGTTTTAAAATATGAAATTCATATTTTAATTCATAAAACAGCTAACTAAAAAGAGGTTCTGGATAGAGAAATAGTGTTTGATAATTTTGCTACCAAATACTTGGTTTACTTTGAATGTTAATAATATCTTTCAACTATAATGGTCCCTAATTTGACTGACCTTGATAGCTGATGTATATTTTATACTTGTTATGTGTGCTAACTGCTCTAGTACCTGTGTTAGACAACAGCCCCTGTATGTTAGGAAATATGCTATAGATGAGGGACTCTGAATAAAAGATATTCTATAACTCTTCTCATCTCCAGAAGTACGACTCAAATCCAGGTTGTTTTGAGAACAGGACACACACTGATAAGTTTGTGCTATGTTGACTCCAACAACACCTGGAAATTTGAGGAAATTTAGTATTGAAATTGATATCTAGTCAGGACACTTTTATAACCTATTCTCAAAATGTAATGATTAATAATAGTTTTCTCAAAGGGAACTAGTTGGTCCTATCTGACCCATCCAAAGAAAATGATCGTACCAGTAAACTTAACACCACTGAACATTGTAAGCCCCAGAGGCACAGAATTTGCCATGCTGATCCTGTCACACACATAAACTTGAAATAGTGAGTAGGTCCCAGAATCGGTTACAGGGGGACTATGTAACTTCACAGTGAAGGATTGGGCCAATGCCACCTTAACCCAGTGCTCAAGCTTCACCTCAGCAGTGAGGGAAAGACCCGCTGCTATTCTGATGCAAGATGAGAACACATCACCTTTGATGATTCCTGGCCAAAAATACTTGCTTTGAACTAATCAAGCATTTGGATCTAGCCTCCAATTTCAGGAATTACAAGAGCCAGAGGAGTAAACTAAATGACACCAGCAAGAAGAAATGAGACAAATCCAGAAGGTAGGACATTCTCCAGAACAAATGGTTCTGTCTCTTCCACAAGTCAGTGTCCTGAATAACAAGAGGCTGTTCTAGATTCAAAGAGACTTCGGGTACACAACATCTAGATGCACTGCTTGACTGTGGACTAAATTCTGCTTAAGATAAACTGTGTGTCAAGGACATTGTGAGGGCAACCATGGGAAACTGAATGTGACAGGGTATTAGGCAATGTTAAGAATGATTACCAAATATATTAGTTGTGATAATGTTAATTTGGCCATGTAGCATAGTGCTCTTATTTTTAAGAGATACATACTGAAGTATCTAGAGGTAAAATATTAAGATGTCAGTATTTTCCTTTAAATTGCTTCATTATAGGGGCACCTGGGTGGCTTAGTCGGTTAAGCGTCCGACTTTCACTTAGGTCATGATCTCGCGGTTCGTGGGTTCAGGCCCCGCGTCGGGCTCTGTGCTGACTGCCAGCTCAGAGCCTGGAGCCTGTTTCAGCCTGTGATTCCCTCTCTCTCTGACCCTCCCCTGCTCACGCTGTCTTTCTCTCTCTCCTAGAAATAAATAAAACATTTGAAAAATTTAAAAAAAAAATTGCTTCATTATAAACACAGAGTTCTGAAAAAGAGTTTTCAGTTGCAAAAACAATTGCAAAACAAATGAGTATAAATGGTTTAAGGTTCAAAAATCATGCTGTGATATCACCTCACGCCAGTCAGAGTGGCTACAATGAACAAATCAGGAGAGTCTAGATGCTGGTGAGGATGTGGAGAAACGGGCACCCTCTGTTAATGGGAATGTAAACTGGTGCAGCCCCTCTGGAAAACAGCGTGGAGGTTCCTCAAATAATTAACAATAAAACTCCCCTATGACCCAGCAATAGCACTGCTAGGAATTTACCCATGGGATACAGAAGTGCTGATGCATAGGGGCACATGTACCCCAATGTTCATAGCAGCACTCTCAACAATAGCCAAAACATGGAAAGAGCCTAAGTGTCCATCAACGGACGAATGGATCAAGAAGATGTGGTTTATATATACCATGGAATACTACATGGCAATGAGAAACAATGAAATCTGGCCTTGTGTAGCAAGCAACATGGATGGACCTTGAGGGTGTTATGCGGAGCAAAATAAGTTAGGCAGAGAAAGATACCATATGTTTGCATGTATAGGTGGATTAGGAGGAACTTAATGGAGGACCATGGGGGAGAAGAAGGGGAAAAATAGTTGGGGAGACAGAGGTAGGTAAACCATGGGAGACTCTTGAATGCTGAGAATAAACTGAGGGCTCATGGGGGTAGGGGAGAAGGAAGGGGGGTGATGGGCATGGAAGAGGGCACTTGTTGGGATGAGCACTGGGTTTTATATGGAAACCAACTTGACAATAAACTATTTAAGAAAAAAAATCATGCTTCACTGTCAAGGATTATGCTTCATTGAAAAAAAAAAAGATACATGAACAGAGAAGCTTTGATCTCAAGAGGCCTCCCCATCACCAATCCCCCAAAGTGCTAAATGAAGAAATTTACAAAGTTAAAGTAAAATATCAACTTTGAAAAGATCACATAATATAATTTTATAGGAACTTATAGGCTTGTAATACCAATGTTCTGAATCATTAAAGAAAAACAGAAAAATCTAAAAATCTAAAATTACAGCATGCTATTGCAGAATAATCACAACTCAGGCAAGATGGTGTATTGATTTTCATACTGCTGTTTTTATTACATATGCTTCATTCACTTCCACACCCTATGTGGGAATTATTTCCTTTGCACATTAATAAACATCCTTTGTTCTAAGCACATACCTAACAAATAAGAAAGCAAAGCCAAGAGTTTAGATAATATTTGGGGAGAAGAACAAAATTTCAGTTAAAGCCTAACAACTAGTATCACAGGATGACTTCAGTAAGTCACTGTGACCGATGGTGCTGGCCATTACCTAGAAGCAATGTAAAGGCTACTAATGAACAGCAGTAAAAGGCTGAGATTCTTAGGAATATAAAATCAATTGAATTCAGACACAGGCAGGTGAGACCTATAAGTACATATAAATTCTCCCCAGGGAGCCTACAGCCTAGTACAAAGATCACCAGGTGGCTTTTTCTATTCCTCTGAGGAAATGTGCAATTTAAATATACACACCTGCCTCTGGGTATGGAAATAACAGATTCCAAAATTGGAACTAAACAAGAATAAAAACAAACCTCAGGCCCAGCTGCCTGCAGATCACTTCTGCATCTGCTTCATCCCACTGGTCATCACAGACAGTCCCCCACTGGCCAGCATGGTAGAGCTCCACTCGGCCTTCCCGCTCGCTGCTCCCACCCACGAGGCGTATGACAGGAAACGATGGGCCTGTGCCGTGTGAGATTAGAAACAAATTAATTACACCAACTTCTCCGCATTGACTGATAAGATTAGATATATTCTATTTATTTGCCATTCTCAGTAATTAAATCATATTTATTAAGCCACTTCAGTGATTTGGAAATACACATTCACATGTATTATGTATTATGGTATTCCTGACCAATTAAAATATTCCAAATTGGGGGCACCTGGCTTTCTCAGTCAGATCAAGAACATGCAACTCTTGATCTCAGGGTTGTGAGTTCAAGCCCCATACTGGGGGTAGAGTTTACTTAAATTTTTTTTTTCTAAAAATAAAAAAAAAGGTACTCCAAATTGAATCATGTTCATACAAATAGCTCTTAAGAGGAAGTAGTCTAGGGGTTCCCAGCTGACTCAGTCAGAAGAGCAAGCAACTCTCAATCTCAGTGTTGTGAGTTTGAGCCCCATGTTCAGTGTAGAGATTACTTTAAAAAATATTTAAAAGAAAAGAGGATATAGTCTAAATTCACTTTTCCCCCAACAACCTCAGAAACCAGAAAAAAACACATTCAAAACTGTCGTTTACTGCAAACACATTTGATTTTAATGATATTGTAGTGGTGACACTGATTTTGTAATTTATAGTAACTTGAGCATTACCAACATATAATATTTTCTTATTATTTTAGAAAGAGAGAACAAGGGACAGAGGGAGAGAGAGAATCTCAAGGAGGCTCCATGCTCAGTACAGAGCCAGACATGGGGCTCAATCTCATGATCTCATGATATGGGATCATGACCTGAGCTGAAATAAAGAGTTGGATCACTTAACTGACTGAGCCATCCAGGTCCCCCTTTTTATATTTGCAGAAATCAAGTTGAAGTTAACACCTAACTCATTATAACAAGGTAGTGAACATCATGGCCAATACCTATAAAAAACAATATTGAGAATCCATTTGGATATGAATCAGTTTACACTCATTTTCTAAGAACTACCAAAGGCTTCTCATTGCAAATTCCTTATTACAGTCCACAATGCCCTGATCTAGCCCTTAGCATCCTGAACATCTCTCTCTACTCCTGGCCTCCTTCACCAGGGTATACCTACAATGCTCTCATCCTTCTATCCCCAAAATACTCAAGGTTCATTCCCACCTTAAGGTTTGTACACTTCCTGATCCTTCTGTTTGAAATAATGTTCCCATAGATCTTCCCCTGGCTGCGTCCCTCAGTTTTCAATGCTGAATTGTCCTTTGCTTAGGAGGCCTGCCCTGGCTACCTTGGCTAATGCAGCACCTTAAGACACATTCCACTAAATTGCCTTCTGAGTATTAACTTTATCTAAAATTGCCACTGATTTATTGGTTTACATGTCAATTGTCTGTCTCCTAATAGCTAGAACTAAGGACAGAGACAGTGCCCTGGCATATCTCAGGTTTCCAGCATACACAGAAGGTACGTAATGAATATTTGTGGGCTGATTAGACTGATAAGTGATAGCTAAAAGCCTAGAAAGAGCATCCCAAACATGGAAAAATAACTAGCAATATTCATTCACTCAATACTGTTTGACAAACAGATATTAGGCACTTGCAGGAGCTGCGGGGCATTCACAGGAGCACTAAACAGACCTCATCCTCGTGAAGTTTATCACCTAAGGACATGGAGAGAGTGAGTACAGAGAAGGGATCATCAGGAACTTGCAGGGGTTTGGATGTGAAGTGGTCTGGGGATCTCCTCCAAAGAAGCTGTTATCTGAAGAGGGCAAAGGTAGATGGATGGGATTTCAGAAGTCAAAGATGTGGTAAGTGCATTTCAGGCAAAATGAAAAGGATAAGCAAAAGCACAGAAGCACAACACTGAATGTGTTTGGGAAATAGTAAGCCAGGATAATTTTTCTAGAATAATGGATGTAATATGGTAAAAGGTTCAGAATAGGCTGGGCCCCTATTCAGAAATTTAATTACAGCTTTTGCCAAATGCTAATCATTTATCCCACATGAAATAGGCTTCTAATCCCTCCACAGCTGTCAGTGAACGGTATTGGGATACTCATATTTATGTTCAAATATCATACTTGAGTTTTGCAGCACAGATTCAGATCAGTGAATATTTACATATACTCATACTGTAATCTTTAGTATATAGCTCATTTATATAAATCAACTAGTACTTGGGGCGCCTGGGTGGCTTAGTCGGTTAAGCATCCGACTTTCGCTTAGGTCATGATCTCGCGGTTCGTGGGTTCGAGCCCCGCATCGGGCTCTGTGCTGACTGCCAGCTCAGAGCCTGGAGCCTGTTTCAGTCTGTGACTCCCTTTCTCCCTGACCCTCCCCTGCTCACGCTGTCTCTCTCTCTCTCCTAGAAATAAAAACATTAAAAAATTTTTTTTTAAAAATCAACTAGTACTTATAATTTGTAAAAAGACAAAGATAGTTTTAATAAATGTAAGTGTTCTCAATATTGTATATTAGTTTCTTATAATTAACTGATGGCTGACTGGTGGTAAGAAACTTAAATTTGCATGTTATTATGTTTACCTTTCCTTTAAAAAGCTTGGAAAATATAGAAAAAATTATGGAAAAATGTATACGTTTTTAAAGTTATTATAGTCTCCCTGCCTCCCCTCCACCTACCACTGTGGTAAGCTTGGAGAAAACAGAAAAACAAAATGTTAAGAAGAAACTTAAAATCACCTACAACCCAGAACCATATGTCATATTACCTTATTTTTGGGTCTGTCACATTTTATTTTAAAACACGTGGGGTTTTTTCTGGCTGTATAAGTAATCGTGAAAAAAGTTTTAAAAAACTCAAGGACCAAATGACATCAACATCCCACATCCCCCTGAAAATCATTTGAAAGAGAATTCAGTGAGGTAGTTGACTCATGCTTAACTTATGGATAAATAAAACTCCGAGATATGTTCATTTAGATTACTACTTCCTACACCCAATGCTGCTACCCATCTCCTACTTTGGAAGTGTTGGAAAAGCAACAAGGACTAGATGATAAGACACTAAATGTAATTTCCAAACTAAAAACAAAAATGTGTCAAGGGTCTATCACTGTGCCTTGAAGTAGACTCAGTATTTGCTGCTTTGAGCCTTTCACATTCTCATTGAATTTTTTTTCCCTCTCACTGCTAACTTATCTCAATCTCCTACATTTTTACAGATCCTTATAAATGACCTTAAGTTTATCTTTGCAGCCAGAGTATAAACAGGTGGATAGACGACAGAGAGTAGGAGGAATGTTTTTAAGTGGATAGATATCCTGAAAGAAAAATAATTATTGTTTTCAAGATTTTATTTACTTCACTACTTGAAAAATGTTAAACATTTTATCAATCAGGTTAAACATAAAGTAATCTACAAAAAGGAATGCATTATTGAGCCCAATTCGCATCATCCTTGAAGCAGCAATGCATAAACATGTACTGCCCAAAGTAGCATTACCCAAAAGTGGAGAATCAAAGGAAGAAAAGGAAAAATTTACATAACATCAAGATTTAGCATGCACCTGGCCCACTCAAAAAAGAAATGTGGTTCTCTGAGTACATACCTGTCCCCTATCTTACAATTGGTTCTTCCAGCCAATTCATAGAAATTACTCTAAAGTGAGTCTCTGTATGTTTTGTGGTGAGAAATTTTTCCATTCTTCCCCTGATACCTGTACCCCAACGGACACCAATGCCCTGGGCTGCCTGGTAGCTTTTGAAGACCTGGGACATCTGGTCATGCTTCTGTCTCCAAGGAGAATGCAAGAAGGGACGCTGTGACAGTGTGCTGGTCTCAGTTTGTGGTCACATTAAAATATGATCCCAGGAAATCTATCAGCAATCATGAAGAGCAGCTAGTCCCTCCTCCACTTATGTTCATATGAACATATGCATATTTGTGTACTGAAACCATACAGGCCAAGTGTATGGTATACGGAAGGAACCTTTATCCAAGGCAGTTGTCCAGATTACGGAGGTTGCTATCTACAACTCAAAGGAGAATACTGGTACCATGATGATATTCTGTCCTATAAGCAGAGTGACAATATTTTATTGTAGTTGCTGTATTTTATATTTGATTTCAAGATGATGATTTCCCATCTTGATTATATCATGACTTTTCATTAGCAAAATAATTGTTTCATATATAATATTTCTGTAAACAAATTAGATAAAATAGAAAACACATTGAAGATGAGATACCATTTGCAAGTCAAATGCAATTCAGAATGTTAGATGCACTCCTACTGAAGACTATTTGACTGTAAAATATGATGATTCAGACTTGTGTCTGTGTTTACACTCTTTTAGGAAATGATTTAACAAAGACAATTTTATCATCTGGAATTTTGTTGAAAACACAATGAAAGTAAAAAGAGACTTTTTTCTTTTACCATGGGAAAAGCTACATGTGACAGCAGCTGCCATCTTCTGAGGACACACCCCACCCTGCCAGATGTCTTTTTCACAAAGCAGTATATTTTCTTCATCTCCTCGGCAACGGACATTGCTCCAGTAAATGGGAATAAGGCCCAGTGCAGAAAACGGGGTTTGTTTTGCTACTCCTTTTCCCCTGGAAGTACAATGATTGAGGTGAGGTTTATCAAATACAGGTGAATTTTTTGTCAAAGTATTTAGATTTTTAAAAATTGAAGAAAAGAAAAACAATGGATGATCTATGTTTCAAGCAAATCAAAACTCAGAAGGAGATCAGAACTTGGATTGATTACTTATGAGTCTTTTTAATCGATCTTAAATGACTAATGGTATGCATGTGCCTTTACTACCTATGGCTAATTTGAGGGGAAATAGGTAAATACTACAGATATTTTTTTAAAAGCCTGGTGGTTTTGTGGAAGAAGTGTGTCACGTGGCTCAGTGAGACTTGGATTCTAGTCTGGACTCAGCTGCAAATTACTCTAAGCTGCAAGTTTCTGTAAGCTCTGCTTTCTGATGTATAAAACGAGGCATCTGGATGCTTGGAGATTCTTTCCTACTCCAATATTTTAGGCTAGCATTTTCAAAATGATTATTATTACTATAAGTAAGCAAGATAGTGTCAAGAGAGGCAATCATTTATCATTTTTAAACCCTTATATATCGTATTTGTTAGCAAGACTTTGAAATCAACAAATAAAATAATAACATGCAGATGGACTCTGCTTTAACTCATCTAATGTACATATTTTATAAGTAATTTCTAATATTCACAAATTGATATTAAATTTTAAAAAGATTAAGTGCTTATCAGATTAACAGTGTAATCTCTAGAATTGTCTACATTCAACAGCTTCTATCAACCAAACAGTAAACATTCAGGATAGACCTAACATATAAATATGTCTTGGGGAACCTGGGTGGCTCAGTCGGTTAAGTGACTGACTGACTCTTGGTTTCAGCTCAGGTCATGATCTTACAGTTCGTGGGATCAAGCACCCACTTTGGGCTCTGTGCTGACAGGATGGAGCCTGCTTGGGAGACTCTCCCTTTCTCCCTAACCCTCTCCTGCTCATGGGCACATGCATGTTCTCTCTCTCTCTCTAAAATAAACATTCAAAAAAACATGAACATGTCTTAACAACAATAATTCTGAGCTGCTCTGATCTAACTGTACAATTCTTTCTTACAAAATGGACTACTAAGGGGCACCTGGCTGGCTCAGTCGGAAGAGCATGTAACTCTTGATCTCTGGGTCATGAATGCAAGTCTTATGCTGTAGAGATTACTTTAAAAAAAAAAAAAGGACAATTAAGAGATGATATAAGTAATCAGAGTAATCAGATCCCCTTACCTGAAGTTCTGTTTGCAGAATGATAGTTTATAATTCTTTCATCAACCAAAGGACAGTAACCACACTGCAGTTCACTTTCTACTATAGTGGTTTTGTTTTTTTGTGTCAGAGTCTCAAAGGAAATCGTTTTCTTCCCTGATTTTCAGGGGTAATAAAAGCACATATAAACGTGTATTTCAAATGTGTGTTTGTAGACACCAGTCTACAGATCTGTTACCTACTGAGTCCCTCAAAAGAAAAAGCATCAAGCATCTTTGTGTCCTGTCTACCTGCCAATGACTTTTTGCCAGACAAAATATTTATTCATTGATCAAATCAGTAGTTAATATTCCCCCAAACCATAACACTTTATAGGCTCTACAGCCTTACTCCTCCTTTCATCCTGACTTATACCAGCACTCATTTTAAAAATTAGTTAATTAAGTACATTAAGCCTATTTGATGCTGCTCTAACAGCATCAAAAGTCTGAACACAACTTAAGCCTTCACCGTTTGTCTTTACTAAATACTCATTGCCTACCCTCCTAGTAGGAAGACAGGAGGGAGCAGGCAGCTTAAATTTCTTACTGATCTGACTGCAGTTTATTAACCTTTTCATTTCTATCATCATATTAAATATTACCCCTCACTGTTTATTAGTCCAAAATATCTCTAAACTGTAAAACTTTCTTCCAGTCTTTTGGGCCTGCCTATTGATAACAAGATTATTTTCCACACTTTCTAAAGATCTCTAGAGTTAAAAGCCAAGAAAAACATCTGGCATTTGTACTTAGAAAAAAATAAATGAGACACAAAAACAGAGCAATAGGAACAACCACAAAAGCAAAATCTCGTGTTCCAAAACGGAGCCCTCTGCTCCTGGCGAAGTCCCCTGGCACGTGGCATAAAGGTGTCAGGGCTGGTGTAAGTTGGCGTGTATAGACTGTTTCACAGAGAGGGCCTGGGGCTGCCGGGAAGCCCATGGTCACTGCAGGGCACTGCTGGGGCTGATGAAAGCAGCCATTCTCCAGCAGGACCTCCTAAGCACAGACCCCCAGAACTGGACATCACCCCTTACCCATCTCAGGACAAGAGCACAGGTGAACTACCGCCTCTTTCATGCACAAAATGATGGAACCTGTGGATGGCTAAAAATAGACAGTTGAAAGCAAATGACAGCAGCCTAGGACTGCATGGGCTACTGAGAAATTACAATTCTCAGAATCAAATTCCTTGTTTCCTAGGACTAAATAATTATTGTTAAAGACAAAGAGCAAAAGATGCTTTTGACTTTTGACAACTTAGTATTTGCATATTTCTTGGTTAGGGTTTCTTCCACTTGGGGCCCTTTCTTTACAACTCTTGTGAGAAGGGAGAATAAGGGACGTGAGAAAGAAGGAAGGAAGACGTCATCTTTCCAGTGATGGAAAGCAGTGATGGGTGCCCTCCATTATTCGCAGATATTAGCAGCCTGATTGGGTCAAGGATGGGCAAACTCACCCCAGCTGCATCTGGTGACAAATGACTGATGCATCAGAATCATCCCAGTGGCTGCTACACACTGTGCCCCAAACTCCATTCGCATAGATTTCCACTGTGCCTTCAAACTCATTTTTGCCACCTCGAAGTCGTACTGACCCTGAAGTAGAAAAGAATCCCAAAATCCCTTAATAGCAAATAAGCTTTTGAACATTATTGCTTCAATAGTCCTTAGTTAATGGTGATTTTCCCACATAAGTGGGAATCCAGTCAGAGATCCAATCAGAACAATTCGGCCTCCATATTCCTGGCATATGGGCTTCTTTCTTTAATGAGGATTTAGCAGATTCTTTTTTATTTAATTTAATCTATTATTTTTTGGTAATTAACATTATGGTGTCAATACTACTTCTGTTTTCTTTTTTAGCTAAGCTAACAGAAAATCCAATTACATCTTAAAAGGGGAAAATGTGGAAGAGTATGACATACCTGATGTTACATCGCAAATGCTGGATTATATCACATACAAAATTTTTATCATTTGTGTATCACCTTCCACTTCACATGAGGTCATAGTTAAGAAGCACAAACACAAAATTCAGTGCTCTCCTTACAAATTAGCTGTACCTGATGGCATTATATATTCCTTCTATTGGATTTGTTTATCACTAAAGTGCAAAATGTTGTTTCCCCTTTTAACCTCAAGCAGTAGCCATGAAAATTCTAAAGATTATGTCTATAATTTCAAAAAGGTGGTGGTGTTAAAAACATTGCCTAATGTCAATCTTAGGGAAATTAGCACTAGATAGATCATTTGGTATAACTGAGTGTCTCTGGAAATTTGCCTTCCTTACACATCATCCTCACTGAGCTGCTCCAGAGTTCATGACTTAAGTCATTCTTTTCAGTCTTGAAAAGAGTCAAAATTAAAATGCAAGCACCCCCATGGGGTGCCAGGGTGACTCAGCTGGTTAAGCAACAGACTTCTGCTCAGGTCATGATCTCACAGTTTGAGCCTCACATGGGGCTCTGTGCTGACACTCAGGTCCTGGACCCTGATTCAGATTCTGTGTGTCTCTCTCTCTCTGCCTCTCCCCTGCTCACGCTCTGTCTTTCTCTCTCTTACAAATAAACATTAAAATTTTTTTTAAAAAATGCAAGCACAGTCCAGGAAAAATAGCATCCCTTAAAAGTGAGGATGGATCAGAGCACCTGGGTGGGTTAGCTGGTTAAGTGTCTCTTAGTTTCAGCTCAGGTCATGATGTCATGGTTTTGTGAGTTCCAGCACCACATAGGGGTCTGGGCTGACAGCAAGGAACCTGCTTGGGATTCTCTCTCTCCTCTCTCTCTCTGCCCATCCCCAGCTTGTGCTGTCTCTGTGTCCTCAAAATAAATAAGCAAATTAAAAAAAAAAGTACAGGTGGATTGAGGTTTCCCTTCTTATTGGCATTGGTTTGCAGAGTGGCTAACTGGAGGCCACAAGTGGGAAATTTAAGCAGAGATAGAAGTAAACTCGGACAGCTGAAGAATTTCACAAAATTCTGTTAAAAGTCACTTATGATGGCCTTCATTTCATAGATAAAGAAATTAAAGAATTAAGAAAATTAGGAAATTAAGTTCTATCAAAAAACTGTCACATTATGCATATTTCAAAGTTGTTCCAAAGTCCGACTTTAAAATAATTTTTCCAAAATATTAGATTCACAAATTATCCATTCATTTCATTTGCAGGGACCCACGCGCCTACCACTATCATTTTCCAAGTCATCATTTAAAACTGTAACTATTTAAGAAACACATATTGTATTTCTCATGATAAATACAAAGTGTCATTTAATTCAAACAAAAGACAACATTAAATGGAAGGAAAACATTACACTGCCAAATCCTGATTATTCAGGAGAGAGCATGGGCATGGATCATTCACATGGCAGATAAATCTTAATCACTCACACGTTCCAAACCTCTTTAATTCACTAAGCAAGAGGAAGTCCTGTTTGGCTCAGTGAAAAGTGTGAACTGCAAAACACTTTTAAAGAAATATGTCTAATACTACATGGCAATGAGAAACAATGAAATCTGGCCATGTGTAGCAACATGNAACTGAACTTTAATGAGTTTTTAATCACAAAATCTCTTCTATAGATGACCTACATAATATTACGCATATTGCAAATGCCAGCATATTTCAACTCAAAGAATTCGTCAGCTTACCTCAAACAAATATTCAAACTGATATTTAAATTTCTATTATCTATTAATCCTCCTCCACTAGATTACTCGAGTCAAAGGGTTGGAAGAAATTTCTATCAATGAAAACAAATTGGACTACTACTTATGCATATTAAAAAACCATAACAAATAAAAAAAAAAGCAGCCTAAATCACCAAAAAGTTTCCAATAAGAAATGATGCAACATACCATCTAAAGATTAAGGCATTTGGAGATAAGGCATGGAAAACTCTGCATAGAGCATAATTATCACCCTCACATCATTAGAATGCAGTGACAGAGCTGGAAATAGCTTCCAGGTCAACTATCAGTTCCGCCATCATTCCTCAGATTCTCCAAAGTTGTGAAAGCCTGGATTCATTTAGCTGTATCTGCTTCATGGCAAGAAATGTGGAGTGTTCATCCAATTTTCCTTTAACAAATGAATACAAATATTTGCAATTCTGGAAAATCAATTTGCATGTCAATGACTAACGACCTCTCGATCAGAAACCATTCCCAACACCAACATCCCCAAGGCACACACCTTTCTAGTGGTGCTTCCATCCCCCAGTCCCCAATGTAGTTTATCCTTTCCTTAAGGCCATAACAATTTCTAAAATATTCTTAGAAATTATTTACTTTGGAATCACAGTGAGTAGTTCTTAATGGTACATAATTCCATGAAGTTCATAATTCTTCAAATAATTATTTGAAAGAGCATTTTAAAAACTATCAGCATAATACATGCTCCAAAATAATAAAAGATTGACACATAATTTACATACATTTAAACTACATTTAAGATACGTAGTTTTTGTTTCTGCTTTTGCTTTATTCTTGCTTCACTTATTTTCTTAGAATGGTTAAGGTGGTCAAAATCTTAAAAAATGTAACTCAGTTTATGGAAGACAAAGATCTGGACCAAATCAAATGACATGACCATTTCCTCAATTCCCATCCTTTCTACTGTTTCTGTTTCCAACTATCTCCTAGATCCCTGTCCTTGCCACCATCCTGTCTCTGAACCTGAGCAAAGACCCTGCCCTGTCTTTGCATTTCATGTCTCTTCCATGTCTGTGCATTTATGGTCTTTGCATAATGCACTTTATGAATTAGGTCATGTGGGCTTTCACCAATCTATTTGAAATATTCTATTCTAACTTGAAATATTGCAACTAATCTACCTAGCCAGGCAGGAGTGTAAGACAGCCTGAAGAGGTTTTATACACTGCCACCAGGAGAGAAGTGACTTTCCAGTGATCTACATCTGAGGCTGACTCTCCCACGGAGAACCCACTGCATTGTAGGGCTATACATTCGCACAAATTTATAGGTGCACATTTACAAAGTGAAGGAAGGGCAATATCCTTGAAAGAAAGACAGGATAGAACAATGAAGCACTCACTCCACAAAAGTCAAAGCCTGGTAAACTCATTTATATTGCTGTCCTAATAATAAAGTTCTTTTATTACCTAAAGTTGATCCCTCCTCCTTCCCTCACACTTTCCTCCAGCCAAACACTTTGCAATGTTCCTCACAGTCTCATCTAACGTCTCTGTACCACACAGGCTGCACTGCTTAAAGTCTCTCAAGCGCCAATTTGATGGTAACTATTCTATTCTAAATATTCCGATTTTTATTTTTAAAATTTTAATATTTTTATTCATTTCTGAGAGAGAAAGAGAGACAGCGCGAACAGCGGAGGGTCAGAGAGAGAGGGAGACACAGAATCCGAAGCAGGCTCCAGGCTCTGAGCTAGCTAGCTGTCAGCACAGAGCCCGACGTGGGGCTTGAACCCATGAATCGTGAAATCATGACCTGAGCCGAAGTCAGACGCTTAACCGACTGAGCCACCCAGGCGCCCCCTAAATATTCCTATTTTTAAAATGTGTTAATAATAATTTAAAATTTGAAATCTTATCAGAGATTTTAGGTCAACTATAACAGGCATTACAAAATTATAAACTGAACCAGTAATAGAAGGAAGTCTGGAACTGAAAGCTGTGTGCAATATCATGTCATGGAGAGGTATCCCTAGAGTTCATGAAATGGATTGTCCTCTCCTCAAAAAAAAATTAACTGTCTGTTGGTATTACAATCACCTTAAGACAAAATGTGCCAATGTACAACAATGCTCAGAATTTCACTATCTTAATTGCCTACTAAAACTGTTGAACTTATTGTCATTTTAGTTTACTCTTATTTTTCTTCTATGTAGTCTCTAGTTTTGTAAAAGAATGGGAACATAAAAGATTCATGTTACTCAAATTTGCTTTATGGTTAAATTTGCTAAAAACCAGGAATTCCTCGGGTGCCCAGTTGGCTCAGTCAGCACAGCATGAGACTCTTGATCTCAGAAGGTCATGAGTTGGAGCCTTACTTGTGGCATAGAGTTTACTTAAAATAAAATTAAAAAAACATTTTTTAAACACAAGAATTTCCCAAATGGGAAGACATTAAAGAAGGATTCTTTTTAACCATTTTATGTCTCAATGGACACAAGGAAATCTTCCTGAAAGCAGCTGACTAAATTAAAATTTCCTTCATAAGTCTCATTGGTTTGACACTTTTTACTGCTATTGTGATGAGCTGAATTCTATTCAGCACAAAAAATGTTGAAGTGCTAACTTCCACTACCTATAGGTGTGACCTTATTTGGAAATAAGGTCTTTGTCAATGACCAAGTTAACCTGAGGGCATTAGGGTGGTCTCTAGTATAGTACAATTATGTTCTTCTAAAAAGGAGGAATTTGGATACAGAGACCCACACAGCAGAATACCATCTGAAGATGGGGTTTACACCATGACAAGCCATGGAACTCTCAGAAACTAGAGAGCCCTGAAAAATATCCCTCCCTGCTGTCTTCAGAGGAAAGGTGGCCCTGCTGATACCTTGACCTTAGACTTTCAGCCTCCAGAACTGTGAAACAATACATTTCTATTGTTTAAGCTGCTCCGTTGTGGTACTCATCATAGCAGCTCTAGCAAACTAACAGAGCCATTATGGTATTACCCCTCCTTGGACAGTTAGTGAAAACACCCTTTTCATACTCCATGCTTCAAGGACACCTAAAAGAAATATTAGGAAAGGAACCAAGAGGGTCAGCGATATTCGTTCTGTAAGTTCAGCTCATTCCAAAATAAACCAAATGACAAGATATGCTTATTTAGCTACCTAACATGTACTCAGAGAATGGCATTCTCTTGTTTAAAGAGAAAGAAAAAACAACAAAAACGGAAGTGTCTTCTGAATAGAATTAATAATAAATATTTTTAAATCTTTTAAAATCACAATTGAAAAGATGAATAAAATAAAATTACTGTTATCATACAAATCTTTTCTCATTTATTACTGAACTTCACAGAAGCACAAAATGATTCATTTTAGTCATTGCTATTGTTCTGATGGAATCAGAAAGAATGCATGCTGATGACATCAAGTTATAGTTCAAATCTTTGACAAAAAGTATACTTAAAGCTGAAACTAAGAGAGAAAGTTCAGTTTATGAACCATTCAGAAGAAAAAAGCCCATTGCATGTTGGACAGTTTAGTACATGTATTTCACAAATGAATTAAACATAATCCTATGTCTTATTCCAAATGAAACCCTTGGGAAATATATTAAATGATCATTTCCTATTTTAATTATAAAATATACAAAAAATTCACATTGCCTAAAAACAACTGAGTTGGGAAGCTGTTAGTTGCATTTTTCAAGGACAGTACAGGAGGCAAGTTTAATTTTGCTGTTATTTTCATCCTCTACCCTATTTGATAGCACTAAAGTATACTGTTTATGCCTATAATTATATTTACCCATAATGGAAACTGACTTTAGCATCGTGAAAAAGATTTTATTCAAATCATGCCATGTAAAAATGAAATTAAATCATCTTTTAACATATGAAACATTCTGCTGGCCTGAGATCCAAGTGAACTACATCTACCTCCATTAGTTCACATCTATAATTCATATTAGCTGTTCATTTATTATTCATGTAGATACCTTCAGTGCTGAGAAAAAAAATCTGAACTGGTCTAATTCAAAACGATAGAGTATCAAAACAATGAGTGAGTATCCATTCAATAAGCAATTCTAACCATTTACATTGAGATTATTAGAAGTTTATAAATTTTATCAATTATTCCTTAATTTAAAACATTATACAGTATTATACAAAAGAAGACTCTATCCATGGTTTAATTATGGTATACCAACAATTTATACAGATAACTCTAGAGGGAAATTTCATCGTGTGTCTCTGAACTATTCAAATATAAGCAAATGGTGTGCGTATTAACATTTTATTGTTCAGCTCTGATTGATGAAATTAAACTACTCCTTATAGTAATCCTCTTATCTGTCCCCCAGCATAGGTATCACAGGAAAGGTAATGAAAATGTTCAGTATTCTTCTGACATCTCAACCAAAGAGTGGGTGTCCTCAACCAGAGGATACAGGTGATTTCTTATCCGTCTTTGTAATTGTCGCTCCTAGTGTGAACTCACAAAATATTTAATGAAATCTACCTTTGCCTTGTTAGAATTGGCATTTTCCATTCTTTGTGTCCTTCTGGTGAGCCTAATAAAAAGTACTGAGGTTATATCTTGCAGTGGGAGAAAAAGAATCTCATTACTTTAGTGCTTTGCATATAATAAATTTTTTATTAATATTGTGCTGACTTGCAGGAAGAAAAGGGAGGGATGAGAGGAGGACGGCTCTAGAAAAGTAAGATGCTAAAATAAACACTTCCTGATTTTCTAGTAACAGTGTGTCAACCATGTAGGAGGCAGTCTGAATCAATTGTTCATATAGTTGCACAACCGAATGTCTGTTTACCATGCAGACTAAAGAAGAGATTTCAGAGAACAGCTTTCTTTACAAGTTAATTCAGGGATGGGGGAAGTTTAAAAAATAGAATTAAAAGTGTTTACCAAGCAACTGAGCTAACTTCCATATTCTTAACAATTATGGAATTATTCATTTCAAACATAAATTTACTAGACCTGCAAATAGCATCTTAGAATAAGAAAATGTGCTTTTTCAATCAAACCGGGGTCTAAATGCAATTCATCTAGACACAGCTGAAAAATGAATGTAACATTTCACAGCACAGTTTTTCAAATTACTTACTACTTTTTTTTAATGTTTATTTTTGAAAGAGAGAGAGTGTGAGCACAAGTGAAGGAGGGGCAAAGAGAAAGGGAGACTGAGAATCCAAAGCAGGCTCTGCACTGTCCGCACAGACCCTAATGGGGGGCTCAAACTCAACATCTGTGAGATCATAACCCAAGCAGAAACCAAGAGTCAGACACTTAACCTCCTGAGCTACCCGGACGCTCCTAATTAGTACTTTTCAATAGCATTTAGTTTCCCAAATTGAGGGACAAACTGCAACCACACTTCTTAGCAGACCCTGTTGGTTCTCCTCAACAACTACCTCACTCTGTCTTGGCAGGAGAGTCCCCAGGTGTGCAGCGGTAAATCCTGATTCAATTATGCAATTGTGTTAACTGAATTTTCCCTAAAGAGTGCCAGAGGAACGTGTGATCCAGTCTTGGTCAATAAAGTGCAGGAGAAATCTGTGGGGGAATTCTAGGAAGGTTTCCTGTTCCTTCAATGGGACCTAGTGAGGAGGGGCCCTCTCTTTCTTCTGCAAGCTGTCCTATTTCAACATGAAGCTACCTAGTATCCATTAAATGAAGGGACCTCTGTGTAGTATCTTTTTGTTGGATATTTACGTCTGCCTCCGCAATTATGAACCAAATCACTTTTACAAAGATTACCTTAACACACACCCACACAAACACACACACAATCAATGACAGGGACCACATATGTATATACACTCGCAGATAATCACTCATAAAAGGCAATCGTAACTGGATATCTATCTTATTTTCTTCTTAAAAAAATCTTCGCACTAATAAAAAGTCAGATAATGCCCCAAATCAAAGCATTTTATATCTGCGTTAGCCTGAAGAGCAGATTGAGCTCAAAATTTAAAATCCAGCCAGGAAATGTACCAAATTTGGTATTGCTAATGTTTTTCAGGACCTGCTACATAGAATCAAGATGCAGCATTTTTTAAAAAAAATTCAAGGGACAGCTTTCAGCCAACTTTTTAATTAACATTCACTTCAAACACCAGATGGACTTCAAAGAGTACAGCCTGTAAACAACTGTCCCGCAAGTCTGCTGCCTCTGTTTGAATCAGGAGATTGGAGTGAGTATGTGCATATGAACAGCTTAGCTTGATGACATGACAAAAAGTCAGATCTAGGAATCATTCTTTCTGGTGAAATCTAAATTATTAGAGCATTATCATCATTTATTTTACCTGTTTCACCCAACGAGCATCGGTCCCCTATGGGTGAGTTCCACTCAGCTGCTTGTAAGAGAGTAGTTAGCACAGCGTCAAGCTTCCCCATCCGCATTACCAACCAATGATTGGAAAGTGATTTTTCCTTCCTAGTAAGGAAGCTCTAAATTATTTCAGGGTATTGGGGGGAATCAGTTGCCTGTTAATTCTTTCTGTAGAAACATAAAAAGAGGGGCACCCGGGCGGCTCAGTCAGTTAAGCATCAAACTTCCACTCAGGTCATGATCTCGAAGTTCGAGGTCAGGCTCTGTGCTGACAGCTCAGAGCCTGGAGCCTGCTTCAGATTCTGTGTGTGTGTCTCTCTCTGGCCCTCCCCCACTTGTGATCTGTCTCTCTCTCTCTCAAAGATAAATATTTTTAAATATTTTTAATTAAATAAATAAAATAAACCTTAAAAAAAAAAAAGAAACATACAGGGTACCTGGGTGGCTCAGTTGGTTAAGTGACCAACCTTGGCTTATGTCATGATCTCATACACAGTTCATGGGTTTGAGCCCCACGTCAGGGTCTGTGCTGACACCTCAGAGCTGGAGCCTACTTTGAATTCTGTGTCTCCCTCTCTCTCTCTCTGCCTCTTCCCCGCTGGTGCTCTATCTCTTCCTCTCTCTCAAAGATAAACATTTAAAAGATGTTTTAAATAAATAAATAAAATGAATAAACTTTAAAAAAGAAAAAAAAAGAAACATAAAAGTAACCTAGTTCACATGCAGTTAATAATCATATTCTGGTGAACTAGGTTGTTATTACCTGCACACCAGTCAAATGAAAAACCAGGGTGCTATGTCCTAGAATGACAAAAAGTTACCATAGATAGGCATGGCTTCAGCTTGATCCCAGCCAAACAGAATTAAGTCATAGAATGATGGACTCAGTCTACATAATCATCCATTACTCCATTCTAGATGGGTTCTGATGCCTTCCTCTGGTTTTCCCAAGTGTGACACAGTGTCTTCAGCATCCAAATCACCTTGACCTGACAGCTCAGTAGAAAAGCACATTCCTGAGACAGTTGGAAGGACTGTTCAATCAGGTTTTCTGAAGGCTAGAGTCTAGGTATCTAGGCAAAGGTACTCATTATGAGAACAAACTCCCTGGGCTGATTCAGGGTTTTCCAATCCACCAAACGATTCTTTACTACTAATTCACGGGTTTCATACATTTAGGACCTAGGCATCATCTTTCTCACTCTCAGACATTTGAGCCACTGGCACATCCACACCCTGCCCTAGCTCACCTGAGATGCTCCTAGCGCCCCTTCCACTAGGCTTAGATAACTTTCTACCTTGAGGGCATCAACTTCCTCATTTCTCTCAGTGCAGTTAGATATGTGACTCTGGCCTCCAGTTTATTTTTTAAAGGAGGGTTCTCACTACTATAAATTTTCTTTCCTTTTGTTCTAGATTTTTTTTCTTATTTTTTTAAGGAAAAGAAAAAAATCTGGACATTTTGAAGTAATAAGATACAGGAAATCATGTGACTTGAACCATACATAATTCCCTTTCTCTTTCCTTTCAGACTAGTCCTTAAGCTACAAAAATGGGGTCATCAGATAGCACATATATTTCTACATGTTTATATAATTAAAGAACCAGAGCAAAATGAGCTGTGACATGAAAATGTACACTACCTTCTAATGTTATGAGAATTACATGAGAAAATGAATATATAAAATGCTTAGCCCAGCCTCCAACATAGACTGAATGCTCAATAAATTCTAGCTATTATCAGGCCAGGTCATTTTGGTACAGGCTCAGAGCTGGAAAAGTTCTTTGAATTAATCTATTCAAAAACTGCTTTTCTGTAGATAAGGAAACCAAAGCTCTGGGAGTTAAAGTCTTACCCAACACTACACAGCTACTGCCAGAGCCAAAAGGGACACAAGTGTTTTCTAAAGCATAATTCCATATTCTTCTCACTACTTCATGACAGCGTTGTTCACCCTCCAAAGTGAAATTTAGGACCAAGACCAGAAAGCCGTATGGTTCAGAAAACGCCGGTCATTGAGAAGGCATGGATCATGCCTAATCAGAACGTGAGGAATAAAGGACTGGATGGGAAGCTTCAGTTATCAAGACTGGGTCTGTGAAAGTAATTAATTATTACATAGCCAGCCAATTGTTTTCCTATTCTTTTTTGCAGGGAGCATTTATCTCCCATCTTGGGTGGTTTCTTTTGTTTCTCTTGTGTTCAGTCGCTTTGCCCCAGGAAGTACTACACAGACAACAATTATGCAGTGTTTGGGATTCTGTCTGGTGAGAATTAGCTATGAACATAATAAAAACATCGCAAAGAGTCTGTTCTGCAGTTAGATTTAAATTTCCATTCAACACAAGAGGGAAAACAAAGAACAACCTACTCTCCTCATTTGGAATATAAAGTTAAAGGAGTTATGTGTCAGAAAGAGAGCTATTTACCACTATAGTGTTTTAACTTTGAATTCCACTTTTCTTTCAGTATATATATATTTTTTCAGTATACACATATACATATATATTTCCTAAATATACATTTAAAAGATATGAAATATAGTACAATAGCAGGAAAGCAAAAAAAATTCCAATGTTTGCTCAACATGATATTTTACTACAAATAATCTCTTACAGTAAATAATGAGACAATGCTGGGGCTCTTTGCCTGATATCACCTCAATTTTTTTTATAGCCACATTAGCATTCTGTCCATGAAACACGAGTATAGCAATGACTTCATTCTCTAGGATGAAGGATAATTGATCTTAACCTTCCTATCACTTTCCTTTAACTCCAAGCTAATGCAATTCAGATAAATAAAAATGTCTGCAGGAAAAGAATGGCACTATGAAAGCTAACCTTCAACTCACCTCCAAAAGGTACAAAGTACAACATATTTTAGAATCCCAATTCATGAAATTCCTGCCCCATAGCTGAGATGGAGAGCTGCCAACAAGATGTTTGAAGGGAAATTCAAACTTTGAAGGACAGGAAGTTTTTCTTTCCAGCTATTAAAGAAGAGGGGGGAGCCCTAATATTAAACAAAGCCCCAACAACTCAAAACGAAACACTCTTCAAAGGCAGGTCATTCACTTACGTTAAACCTATTAATATGTTATCATTATACCATAAAACCAAAACATCTTATCAACTTTATCTCTCAATATCACCAACTAATCCCAAATACCCACAAATAACATATAGAGCTAAAAAATGGCATTCTTGAAAACTGCATTTGACTATGCCAAGTTGCTTCTTTCCTAAGATAGTTACTATTCCTATCTGTTTTTCCTTTCTTTTCTCTTCTTTCACTGATCATATTTACCAAAGTGTGCCCCAGAACCTGAACATCACTTTGGCAAGTTGTATTCTGGCCAGGACATTTTGCCATGCTTTTTTCAGAGGCCAAGGGTGAGAATAAAGGCAAAAAGATGTATCACATTCTTCCAAATTGGGGTCTATGGCGTGGGGGGAAGGTTACTGGCTGTCCCATTAGGTTTAATATTTCCCCTTCCAAAACGAGTAATTAGAAAGTTCATCTCCTTTACTTTGCCTCTTTCGTGTCAATATGGTAACACCCTCAAGGCAAACTGCCCTAGAGAACACACATCCACCCGACGAGCCCGCGCGTACACGCATAACACACATACACACACAGTGGCCAGAGACTGCATCCAGGAACACCGAGCGCAGCACCTCGCACAAAAACTATCCCCACGACAACCTTCACACACAAAGCACGCCTCGCTAAGTTGAAGTCACGGTACCCAATGCACTTTGCCGGTAACTCAGCGGCCAGCCGTCTGCCGGGCAATACAACCCCGAAACCTCACACTCTCACTAGCTCTCTTCAAGGAACACCTAAAGCCGGCGGTGCGCCAGGCTGGCTCCCCGCCAGGCCCGAGCTGCTGCCGCTGCCCCGGGGCCACTCACCGTGTCTGCAGTCGCAGTAGCCCCAGTCCACCTTGCCGTGGGCGTTCCCATAGAAGCACCAAGGTCTGCCCGCGCCGTCCGGGCTCCGGCAGAAGTTGTGGCGCTGCCCTCGCAGCTGAGCCCAGCTCGCCGGGGGTGACCGCTCGAGGAAGGGTGGCACCTCTGCCCAGAACAGACACGGGGCGCCGAAGTCCGTCACGTTGACCCAGGGCTCGCCGGCCGGGCAGTCCCCGGGGTGCTGCCCGAGGGAGCGCCCAGCATGGAGGGCGTGCAGGCGCTGGGCATGGAGCGCGGGCGGGGGGCGCGGGACGCGCGGGAGAGAGGGCGACGGAGGCGTCCTCTGTTGCCGCTGCTGGGTGGGAAGGTAATAAGGGTGCTGGGGACCCGGACGGGGCGAATGGCGATAACGGTGGTGGAGGGGATAACTGAGGACTGGATCAAAACCGACCACTTCGGGGAGCGC
Source organism: Crocuta crocuta (assembly GCF_008692635.1). Lineage (NCBI taxonomy): Eukaryota > Metazoa > Chordata > Mammalia > Carnivora > Hyaenidae > Crocuta > Crocuta crocuta. The sequence goes on from NW_027530073.1 coordinate 484,783, forward strand.
CCCTAAAACCAGAGCCACCACTAAGCGGGCGAGCGTCATGGTGGCAGAGCAGCAGGGTTTGGTCCATGCTCCCCTGCTCCTCCGGTTCTGAAGGGGAGGAGAGGTGGGGGCGGAGGCGGGGCCG